>NW_026555283.1:0-196918 GCF_021234165.1 Pteronotus mesoamericanus | reverse complement strand
GTCTTTCACTGCCTGAATTATTTCACTTAGCAAAATATTCTCCAGTTCTATCCATGCTGTCACAAAAGGTAGGAGTTCCTTCTTTCTTTCTGCTGCGTAGTATTCCACCGTGTAAATGTGCCACAGTTTTTTGATCCACTTATTCACTGATGGGCACTTAGGCTCTGTCGAGCAGTTGGCTATTGTAAATTGTGCTGCTATGAACTTTGGGGTGCATGGGTTATTTTGAATTGGTGATTTAGGAAACTTAACGTATAGTACCAGCAGTGGGATTGCGGGATCAGAAGGCAGTTCCATTTTAGTTTTTTGAGGAAATTCCATACTGTTTCCCACAGTGGTTGCAGCATTCTGCATTCCCACCAACAGTGTACTAGGGTTCACTTTTCTCACCAACCTCACCAGCACTTCTTCTCTGTTGATTTGTTTATGATGGCCATTCTGGCTGGTGTGAATTATCTCACTGTGGTTTTAATTTGCATCACTCTGGTGGCTAGTGATGCTTAGCATTTTTTCATCTGTCTATGGGCCATCTGTGTGTCCTGCTAAGAGAAGTGTCTGTTCAGGTCCTTTGCCCATTTTTTTTTTAAATTTCAATAACATATTTTAGTTAACCCAATAATCTACTATATTATAATTTCTACTCTTATCCATTATATTATTAAAATATGATAATTTTGATAAAACAGCATTAATGAGATATCTGACAGTAACTTTTGGTATAAACTATTTGAAATCCAGTGTATATTTTACATTTACACTAACACCTCAATTTGGACTATCCAAATAGTCCAAATAATGTTTTAAAATTATTATTTTTTGTTTATTAATCTTTCCATTATGTTTCATTACCTTTTCATTTATTTTTTTCTTTATTTTAATTTATTTTTATAAATACATTTGTCTCTGCCTACCCTGCACCACTTTCCCTTGCCCCCTCCCTCCTTGCCTCCCTCAGCTCTTCCCCTTTGGTGTTGTCCATCAGTCCTTGCTATATGTTCCTTGACTTTCCCTTTCCCTTCCTTTTCCTCGCCCCCCTCCCTCCTTCCCTCTTGTCTCTGTTGATTTCTTTTCCTTTCAGTGTTGCTGGTCTTATTTTCCTTGCATCTTTGTATTGTTGGTTAGGTTCCACTTATAGGTGAGATCATATGGTATTTGTCTTTCCCCCCTTGGCTTATTTCGCTTAGCATAATACTCTCCAGTTCCATCCATGCTGTCGTGAAGTATAGTAGTTCTTTTTTTCTATCTGCTGCATTGTATTCCATTGTGTATATGTACCATTACTTTTTGATCCAATCATCTACTGATGGGCATTTAGGTTGCTTCCAACACTTCGCTATTGTCAATTGTGCTGCTATGAACATTGGGGTGCATAGGTTCTTTTGTATTGGCGTTTTGGTATTCCTAGGGTATAGTCCCAGCAGGGGAATCACTGGATCAAAAGGCAGTTCCATTTTCAGCTTTTTGAGGAAATTTCACACTGCTTTCCACAATGGCGCATAAGTCTGCATTCCCACCAACAGTGTACTAGTGTTCCCTTTTCTCCACAGCCTCCACAGCACCTGTTGTTTGTGGATCGGTTTATGATGGCCATTCGGACCGGTGTGAGGTGATATCTCATGGTGGTTTTGATCTGCATTTCTCTGATGGCTAGTGATGCTGAGCATGCTTGCAAATGCCTCTGGGCCCTCTGTATCTCCTCCTTGGAAAAGTGTCTGCCCGGGTCCTTTGCCCATTTTTCGATTGGATCGTTTGTCTTCTTAGAGTGGAGTCGAGTGAGTTCTTTATATATCTTGGAGATCACACCTCTATCTGCTGTATCATTAGTGAATATATTCTCCATAGGATTGGCTCCCTTTTCACTTTGCTGATGTTTCTTTAGCCATGCAGAAGCTTCTTATTTTATGAGGTCCCCCTTGTTTATTCTTTCCTTTACGTCCCTTGCTTTAGGAGACATATCGGTGAAAAAATTGCTGTGTGGGATATCTGAGAGTTTCCTTCCAATGTTCTCCTCTAGGACTTTTATGGTGTTGCGACTTACATTTAAGTCTTTTATCCATCTTGAGTTTATTTTTGTGTATGGTGTCAGCAGATGATCCCATTTCAATTTTTTGCATGTAGCCGACCACCTCTCACAACACCATTTGTTGAAGAGGCTATTATTGCTCCATTTTATGCTTCTGCCCCCTTTGTCAAACATTAGATGCCCATAGAGACCTGGGATTATTTCTGGGCTTTCTATTCTGTTCCACTGGTCTATGGGTCTGTTCTTGTGCCAATACCAGATTGTTTTGAGTACAGTGGCTTTGAAGTAGAGTTTCAGGTCCGGTATTGTGATCCCTCCTACTTTGTTTTTCTTTCTCAAAATTGCTGCAGCTATTCGGGGTCGTTTGTGGTTCCATATAAGTTTTTGAAATGTCTGTTCTATTTCTGTGAAATATGTCATTGGTATCTTAATAGGGATTGCGATGAATCTATAAATAGCTTTGTGTAGTATGGACATTTTGATGATATTAGTTCTTCCAATCCATGAGCACGGTATATGCTTCCATTGATTTGTGTCTTCCTTAATTTCTTTCTTCAATGTTGTATAGTTTTCTGCGTACAGGTCTTTTACCTCTTTGGTTAAATTTATTCCTAGGTACTTTATTTTTCTTCTGGCTATATTGAATGGTATTTTTTTTCTGATTTCTTCTTCTTGTATTTCATTGCTGGTGTACAAAAATACCTTTGATTTCTGAATGTTGGCTTTGTATCCTGCTGTTTTGCCAAATTCACTTATTAGGGTGAGGAGTTCTTTTGTAGAGTCTACAGGGTTCTCTATGTACACTATCATGTCATCTGAAAACAATGATAGCTTTAATTCCTCCTTTCCTATTTGGATGCCTTTTATCTCTTTCTCTTGTCTGACTGCTGTGCCTAGGACTTCCAATACGATGTTGAAAGGAAGCGGTGAGAGCGGACATTCTTGTCGTGTTCCTGATCTTAGTGGGAAAGCTTTCAGTTTTTGCCCATTGAGGATGATATTGGCTGTAGGTTTTTCATATATGTCCATTATTATGTTGAGGAATGCCCCATTTATTTCCATTTTGCTGAGTGTTTTGGTCATAAATGGGTGCTGTACCTTGTCAAATGCTTTTTCTGCGTCTATCGAGATGATCATGTGGTTTTTGTCTCTTCTTTTATTTATGTGATGTATCATGTTTACTGATTTGCGTACATTGAACCATCCCTGCATGCACAGGATGAATCCCACTTGATCATGGTGGATATTTTTTTCAATGCATTGCTGGATGCAGTTTGCCAATATTCTGTTGAGGATTTTAGCATCTATGTTCATCAGCGAAATTGGCCTGTAGTTTTCCTTCTTTGTAGGGTCTTTATCTGGTTTTGGGATTAGGGTAATGCTGGCCTCATAAAAAGAGTCTGGGAGTCTTCCCTCTCCTTGGATTTTTTGGAATAGTCTGAGAAGGACAGGGGTTAGCTCTTCCTTAAATGTTTTGTAAAATTCTCCTGGGAAACAGTCTGGCCCTGGGCTTTTGTGTGCTGGGAGTTTCTTGATTACTGCTTCAATTTCCCCAACTGTTATCGGTCTGTTCAAGCTTTCTGTTTCTTCCTCCTTCAGTTGTGGAAGATTATACTTTTCTAAAAATTTGTCCATTTCATCAAGATTTTCAAATTTCTTGGCATATAATTGTTCATAATAGTTTCTGATGATCATTTGTATTTCTGTGGTATCAGTTGTTATTTCTCCTCTTTCATTTCTGATATTATTAATTTGGGTCCTCTCCCTTTTTTTTCTTGATGAGTCTGCTTAAAGGTTTGTCAACTTTATGAATCTTTTCAAAGAACCAGCTTCTGGATTGGTTGATCCTCTGAATTGTTCTTTTTGTCTCTGTGTCATTCAGTTCTGCTCTAATCTTGACTATTTCCTTCCTTCTACTTGCTCTGGGATTTATTTGTTGTTGTATCTCCAGTTCTTCAAGTTGTAGTGTTAGGTCTTTTATTTGAAATGTTTCTATCTTTTTTAGGTAAGCCTGTATTGCTATGAACTTCCCTCTCAGGACTGCCTTTGCTGTGTCCCATAGGTTTTGGAGAGTTGTCTCTTAATTTTTATTTGTTTCCAGAAATTTTTTGATTTCTTCTCTTATCTCATTGTTGACCCATTCATTCTTTAATAGTGTGCTGTTCAGTCTCCATGAGTTTGCAAGTTTTGAAGTTTCTCTTTGAGGTTGATTTCCAGTTTCAAGCCCCTGTGGTCCGAGAAAAAGTTTGGTATTATTTCAATTTTCCTGAATTTGCTGAGGCTTGCTTTGTGTCCTAGCATGTGGTCTATCTTTCAAAAACTGCCATGAGCATTTGAAGAGAATGTGTATTTTTCTTCTTTGGGATCTAAGATTCTATATATGTCAGTTAAGTCTCTTTGATTCAGTGTCTATTCAGCGCCACAATATGTTTATTAATGTTTTGTTTGGAAGATCTGTCCATTTTTGACAGTGGGCTGTTGAAATCCCCTACTATCAGTGTGTTGCTGTCTATATCTTTTTTTGAATCATCCAACAATTTCCTTATATACTTGGGGGCTCCTATATTGGGAGCATATATGTTTATAATGTTGATGTCTTCTTGATAGATTCTTCCTTTAAGTATTATAAGGTGCCCCTATGGGTCTCTTTTTATGACCTTTGTTTTGAAATCTACTTTGTCTGATACAAATATGGCAATCCCAGCCTTTTTCTCTTGCCCATTTGCTTGGAATATTTTTTTCCATCCCTTTACTTTCAATCTGTGTAGGTCTTTGGCTCTGAGGTGGGTCTCTTGTAGGCAGCATATGTGTGGGTCATGTTTTCTTATCCATTCAGCTACCCTGTGTCTTTTGATTGGGGCTTTTAGTCAATTCACATTGAGAGATATTACTGATAGAAACTTACTCATCTTTTCTCTTTGTACCTTTGTTCCTCTCTCTCTCATTCTTTTCCTTCATCTTCTTAAACCAGTCCCCTTAGCATATCTTGGAGTGCTGGTTTGGTAGAGATGTATTCTTTTAGCCTTCTCTTCTGGGAAACTCCGTATTGCCCCTTCTATTTTAATTGAGAGCCTTGCTAGGTCGAGCAGCTTTGGCTGTAGGCCCTTGCTTTCCATGACTTGGAATATTTGTTCCAATTCCCTTCTGGCTTGTAGTGTTTCTGTTGAGAAGTCAGCTCCTAGGCGTATCGGGGCCCCCTTGGATGTTACTTTCTCCTTCTCCCTTGCTGCCTTGAGGATTCTCTCTTTGTCTTTGACAGTTGCCATTTTAATGATGATGTGTCTTGGAGTGGACCTCCTTGAGTCCCTCTTGAGTGGGGTCCTCTGTGCCTCCTGGATCCATGAGAGCCTTTCTCTCCTCAAATTAGGGAAATTTTCCATCATTACTTTTTCGAGGAGGTTCTCTATCCCTTGCTCCTCTTCTTCTCCTTCTGGTATCCCTATTATATGGATATTATTGCGTTGCAGGTTGTCCTGCATTTCCCTAAATGCCCCTTCATTCTTTTTGAGTCTTTTTTCAATTTCTTGTTCTTTCTGGGAGCTTTTTTCTACCTTATCCTCCATCTCACTGATTCGATCCTCGGCTTCATCCAGTCTGCTTTGGATTCCTTCTACTGTGTTCTTCAATTCAGAAATGGTATTCTTCATATCCTCTTGTGTCTTCTTGATAGTTTATATGTCCTTGTCCAGGTTTATATAGTTTGTTATAAGATCCTGATAGTTTCTCTGCAGTTTCTCATAGTTATCTTTGAGCTGGCTGATCTCATTGAGCTTTCTTAGAACCATTGTTTTGAATTCAATATCTGATAGTTCCCTTGCCTCTATTTCATTAAGCTCTCTCTGTGGGGAGTCCCCTTTTCCACTCATTTGAGGGGAATTTCTTTTTCTTCCCATTTTTGTGAGTCTGTTAAGTAATTTACTTATTTATTTATTTATTTTTGCTTCTGCTTCAATTGGGCTGTCTAGATTTCGTGACTTTGTGGATTAAACTTCTTTGGTAGTAGGTCGGTCTTTTTATTTATTTATTTATTTATTTATTTATTTATTTATTTATTTATTTTTCCCTTTACTTTTCTTTCTGGGCCTGCCTCTGATGATGTCATTTTTTGACCCTATATGACCTTGGGTCGTTTGTTTGAGTCATCCAGGAGTCTACTGTCTGTGTCTGACTCCTGCTTGGGGCAGCTCTGTCACACCTTCGGTCAGGGATGGACTAATTTTTTTGGATCGCTGTGCGCTCTCATGCCGGCTTCTTGAGCCCGCTCCCCGGCGCAGCAGGATCCCCCACCTGCCTTGGCTCGCGCGTGCTTGCCCCAGGCTAGGGGGCTTATTCGCGACCTCGCATACTCATCTGGCCCCCCTGGCCAGTGAGCTCCCCGGCACTGGTCAGTTTGGGGTCTTCTATTGTGTGTTTTCCCCGCTTTTGGCTCTTTGGGTGCGTTGCTTGCCCTCGCCAAATGGGGACTACGGAAATGGGAGGAAGTCAGCTCCAGGACTCTCTGGTTAATCCTGTCTCCGGTCTCTCCTCCAGGGACTCTGGGCAGCTCTGTGACCCCTTCAGCCAGGGATCTACTAATTTTGTGAGCTGCTCTGTAATCGCAGGCCGGGCAGGTCAATATACGCCTGCCCTTGCCGCTCTGTGCACACCCTCACAGGCCATATCGGTGCCAATCTGTGGGGGCCTTGCCAGCCAGTGCAAGCGTTCGCCAGCCAACGCGGGTCACACACACGCTCGCCAACCCTCGCTGGCCCCTCGGCGCAAGTGTGCGCGCCTGCACTGGGTGGTTTTGGGGTGCCTATGTGTGCTTTTCGGCTTTTGGCTCTTTGCGGGTGTGGCCTCTTCCCGCATAATGGAGACTAGAGCAAGGAGAAGGAGTCGGGACTCCCCGGTTCCTCCTCCCATTCTTTCCCCAATGACTCCGTCTCCAGTCTCTCCTGAAGGTTCTCCCAGACAGTCTGCACTTAGCCCCCCAGCTCACATGCACAAGCTGTGTGTGGAGTGCACAAAAGGCAGCTTAATTGATTCCCTTATGCCTGAGCGAGATGGTAGCTGCAGAGTGGGAGGTGCATTATCACCGGGGCTCTACACAGGACATTACCTGTCCGTTCTCTTCACAAAGTTTTCCTCACCAGTCTTTTCCCAGGCACCAGCCCACCCTTCTGCCGCCTCTACCCAGAGATCAAGGAGGGTGGCTGCCACTGCAATTTTTGCGTTTGCCCTTTAAATGTCTCTTTGCATCCCCAGCCACCTGTCTCTGGCAGAGAGCGCCCCTATGCTTTTCGGGGTTGCGTTTTGTCTGTATTTTCTTGGTTTTAGCTGCTGTAGTTTAGGGGTCCCTGTTTATGATTCAAATTCCGTTCTTCTCAGGGGAAGCTAACTGGCCGTTTCAATGTCCCTCTGGCGCTAGTGCCGGTGGGCACCCAGCCCACTCTCTGGAGCCTCCGCCACACTTCTCAGCCATTGGGATGTGTGAGAGTCGAATCTACTGTCCGCGTCTCCAAGGCTCCTCTCCCACTATCGTTCCATTGTTTTCCAGGTGATTACTCCACTATTTAGTCGCCATTTCAGTTTGGTCATGAGAGGAGGTCAGCGTGACTCCCATTCACTCCTCCACCATCTTAATCTCCTCCTATTATTATTATTTTTATCTTCACCTGAGGACATGCTTATTGATTTTAGCATTTGCCCATTTTTTAGTTGGATTGTTTGTCTTCTTAGAGTGGAGTCATGTGAGTTCTTTATGTATTTTTTATAACAAACACTTGTCTGAAGTGTCATTGGAAAATTTGTTTTCCCATACGGTTGGTTCCCTTTTTATTTTGTTGATGGTTTCTTTAACCATGCAGAAGTTTTATGGTTTGATATATTCCCATTTATTTATTCTTTCTTTTATATCCCTTGCCCTAGGGGATGCATTGGTGAAAATATACCTGTGTGGGATATCTGAAATTTTCCTGCCTATGTTCTCCTCTAGGACTTTTATGGTATCATGCCTTATATTTAAGTCTTTTATCCACCCTGAATTTATTTTGGTCTACAGTGTAAGTTGGTGTCTAGTTTCTTTTCTTTTCTCTCTTTTTTTTTTTGCATATATTTGTCCAGATAGACCAACACCACTTATTGAAGAGGCTATTTTTACTCCATTTTATGTTTCTGCCCCCTTTGTCAAATATTAACTGACCATATTGACATGGGTTTATTTCTGGGCTCTCTATTCCTTTCCTTTGGTCTATATGTCTGATCTTATGCCAGTACCAGGCTGTTTTGATTACAGTGCCCTTGTAATACAGTTTGATATCAGGTATTGTGATCCCTCCTACTTTGTTCTTTTTCTCAAAATTACTGAGGCCATTTGGGGTCATTTATGGTTCCATATAAATTTTTGAAACATTTGTTCTATATCTGTGAAATTTCTCATTGGTATTTTGATAGGGATTGGATTGAATCTATAGATTGCTTTGGGTAGTATGGACATTTTAATTATGTTAACTCTTCCAATCTATGAACACAGTATATGCTTCCATTTATTGTGTCTTCCTTACCCACTTTCTTTAGTGGTTTTACCTCCTTGGTTAAATTTTTTTCCTAAGTATTTTATTTTTCTTGTTGCTATAGTAAATGAGATTTTTTTCATAATTTCTGTTTCTGATATTTCATTGTTGGTGTACAAAAATACCTTAGATTTCTGAATGTTGACTTTCTATCCCACCATTTGGCCAAATTCATTTGTTAGGTCAAGCAGTAGAAAATATGTTTTTATTGAGACCTCCAAAGAGGAATTAACCTGGGCAACATTTTGATTTCAGCCTTGTGAGACCTTGAACAAAGAGACCAGCCACACCCTCCTGGACTTCTGACATACAGAAGTATGAGATAATAAATTGATGTTGTTTTAAACCACTAAGTCTGCGTTAATCTGTTTTGGCAGCAAAAGAAAAGTTATACAAAAGGGCACTAAGGAACTCTTTTGGGTAGAGGAAATACTCTATCTTTTTTGACACTTTATTTTTTCCAGCTTTATTGAAATATAATTGGCATATGATATCATGTAAGTTTAAGGCATACAATGTGATGATTTGATATACATATATATTGCAAAATGATTACGTCACTTGATGATTAGTGCTATGAAGAAAAATAAAGCAAGGAAGGAAGATAGGAAATGTGGATGGCAAAACTTCAAATAGAGTATTCAGGGAATGCCTCACTGAGAAAGTGATATTTCAGCAGAGACCTTTAATAGGTAAGCAAAAAAGCCATGCTTCTATCTGGTATGAAAGTATTCCAACAAAGAAAACACCTGTGCAAAAGCCTGGCTTTGTCTAGGAAAAGCAAGGAGCTCGATGTTGCTGAAGCTCAGTGGGACTAGTAGGAGAGGAAGTGAGGGGGAGGGAGAGGGAAAGGCTTCCAATGAGGCTTTATATGGTAATGTAAGGTCTTTGTCTTTTGTGCTAGTCATAAGAGGGTTTTTTTGGTAAAAGAATGACTTTTTAAAAGGGTCACTCTAGCTGCCATGTAGAGGATAAAATGTAAGGGAACAAGGACAGAAATAACATGAACTGTTTTAAGACCAAATAAAGAGGCTGATATTTCCTTCTTCAAATTATGGCTAAAAGTGGTGAAAATAAGTTTTTACTGAACAGTAAAATGACACTGAGGTGCTATCCTTTTCTTTCGTTTAAGCAAGAAATAGTTTTGTATAGCAGAGTCCCCATGAAACAATCATACAGATGCTTTGTTAGAGACCTGAAGAAGTCGGATGGTTGCATTGCATTACAAGGGTATTGCAAGTTAATAGTCTATAGATTACATAACTTGTCTGGGCCCACATTTTACATTAACCTCTGCCTACCCCAAGCCTCCTACTTCTTTTCAACAGGCTAGGAGTCTGCAGTCCTTAGACAGAAAATTCCTGTCATACCTTGTGCCATTCTCCTGACCGAGACTTGCAATATATTGAATACTTTATCTATTGAGCCTGAAAATAGCCCCAGAATGCTTCTCAACATCTTGTTTTTTTTAGACAGTCATTACTGATTTATTATAATGGACACCAAAAATTAAACCTGTTTAGTGTCACTAGTCTCACAGCTGCCACATTACTCACTGCACCAGGGCATCTGCACAAGAGAATAAAATGGGGCTGATATGTAACCCATGCTTTGGTCTTCATGAGCTGGGTCTATGTTCTGAGAGTGTCTTTTTCTAAATCAAATGCAGGCACTGTATGGACTGGCAGCAGTTCTGTCCTAGGGGAATAAGTAAGGGGTCTCTTGGTGTAATTGATGCAAGGAGGCAGGGAGAAAGGGGGGAGAGGAGAGAGAGAGGTGAATGAATAGAAGTGTTCATCTTTGAAGAATGCCTAGCATTTTGTTTTCTCATTTTAAATGGGCAATGATTTGTATGATGACAAAATTAGTGTAAAAATGGTCTAGCTAAGCTAGATGTAGTAGGTACAGAGCTGTAGAAACAGGATTATAAAGAATGAGGCTTGGCCTTGCCTATTGGAGATGTTTATGTAAGTGGTTATTTGCCTCTGCCTCTTGGCAACTAACTAAAGCCAACCTTGACTTCTGAGCAGATTCAACATTGCATGCCTTTCTGTTTGATAAATTTAAATGTAATATAAAACCAAGAGCAGTTTTCTATTTACTGATGCATTTTTACTTTGTTTAGTTATATTCTGTATTAAAGAAACACACATATAACATTATGACATTACACAATAGATAATTAAGTACTAAATGATTCATAGTACCACAGTTCCCCAAGTGATTCTAATGTACATAACGTGGTTGAGGCATATGGACCCTAAAGAGTAAACGAACAGGCCTGGAGGGGGAAACCAAACCAGAACTATTATGAACTAGCTTCCAAGTTCAATAAATAAGACTGTTCACCAGCCCCTTATCAGCATATAAGGACACCCTGGCATTCCCTATACTGTAATGAAAAGTTCCTGCTAAATGAGGATGTGTTGGACTACAGAAGTTTCAGCTGAATGAATGTAGAGTAAATGGAAGGGCAAAACTTCAGTCCCAAAGCTGAGGCCATTCAGAGGAGAAACTGTTTAGCACACATGCTCTGGCTACAGAGCTCTCTGATGAGGCTTACTCTTAGCCAGTTTCATTAAAAAGAGAGTGTCATTTGATGTATAGTCTTATCCTCCCCCCATCAACCTGCCTTGCTTTCTATAATCCGTTTCACTGAGTTGCTTTTCTCTACATGTTCTCCAATGCCATTATTCCTGTCTTGTACTGGGACCAGAAAAACAAGAGAACAACCCAGGTGCAGATACCTCAAGGATTTATGGCAAAGTAGGATGACCTCTTACTAATTTTTTCTCCTTTTTTTCTTAATGATATTCAAGATTTTCCTGAATATTTTAACCAAATCAACACTTGGCCAGATGTCCTCAGGGAACAGTCTATAAGGCCTTTTGGCTTCTTTTCCTAGGATGTAACAGCTCAGAACACATAATTTTAAAACATATTTGAAGAGGTGGAGAAGTGAGGAAATTGGAGAGGTGAAAATATAGATGTGATTTGAAAAACCAATTTGAATAGAGACAAGTTATTGAGAACATTCATTTTGGGTGGCTATTGGAGAAAACACCTCATATATGCATAATGTTTTATGGCTTAACAGGCTCTTTCATGTATATTTACACTTAACTCTCACAATAACACTAATGAGAAAGGTGACTGGACTTTTCCAATACTACACAGTAATTATGTAATAAAGGTTATATTATAGTAGAAGTATGGCTCCTTATTTTATGCTGGATTGCTTTATTATTCGTTAGGATCCCCTGGGCAATCTTGACATCCTAAAGCAAATTATATATCTTAGAAAAGGTTTTATTTGAAAGAAAAATATCTTAAAGTATGGATGGTAAATTTATAAGGAATTTTATGAGACTTAAGGTAACCAATAGAGTAAGCATGATAGACGGCCCATCTACTCAAATCTGAGAAAATATAGGGCTCTCTTTGTGACCGCCCATATTGTGAGTTTAATCATTTCAGGCTCTAGAACCTTAGTGGTCAAAAATACTGCAAGGGACCCAAGAGGAATTTCATTTCATTAATCTCTGCAACTGTCGAAAGCAGCTACAGATGGAGGACTTTTATAATTCCACTCCGTCTGTGGCGAAAGATATTTTCATTTCATGCTGGGAGCTGTTCTTTCTCCATCAGTCAGATTATTTTATGAGCCATTTGTTTTGCAAGTAGGTGTTTTTTTTTCTCTTTTAATGGAATAAGGTAGTACAAGGTTAAGGCTCATTATCAAACTGGAATGCAGAAACATTAGCCCGTAGTTTAAATTTGCCACTGTAGAAACTGTAAAGCAGAAATATATATATATATATATATGAAGAAGTTTATTACCCACTGAAAAATTTGGAAAAGACCATGATGCATTCATGGCTAATCAACTTTGATGAAATATTCTAATTCACTAAAAACATGCAAATGAAACAAAGCACTTCATATTTCGTAACTCTTGAAATTTTAACTCTCCAAAAGGTTTTGAAATCTCAGAATATACATAGAAGAACAATCTTTCTATCTGTAGATATTTATGAATATGAAATCATTTAAAAGTCATTTAGCAAACTAACTACATATAAACAAAACTTTATTACTGGATATGAGTAGGTGAATAGAATGAATGAACTCATATGAATAAATGGGAAACGAGGCTCATGCAAAAGAAGGGACAGAACGACAATTCTAATGCTCTTGTTCTATTTAGAACAGTGCATACTACATCACCTTTTGTTCTTTTGAAAAATATAAAGGTATTCCAAGAAAAAGATTAATGATTTTAGACTATAACACCTGAATGTGCCAAAGAAACCATTGTAACGTAATAAAAATAACTGTTGGTAAGGCATGTAAACTGACAACTCAGCTATCTACTTGTTTGAATGTGAAGCTGTATGTATCCTCAAAACAGGGCATAAATATTTAACATAAGAATAAAACTACAGGGACTTTTAAAAAATTTACTTTAAAGATCTTCGCAGTTATTGGTTTGTAGTCTGTCCTGTGAAAGTCTAAATCTGAGGACCACTGAAAACTAGTTCTTTCATTACTCTTAATCATCTGCTTTGTGAAAATGCAAAATTCCAGCGACTTTTTTATATTACTAACATGCCATGGATAGATCTATACAGCCAATTGATAGCCAAGGCAATTATCTGAAATAATTCAGACAAAAAGTTCATACTTTCCTGCATTTATGAAACATTTTACTTTGCATTTCAATGCTCGAATTTCAGCAGTGATAATAATGAATTTGATGTTAAACTCTCTATGACTTAGATAGTAGGTATTAGAAGTGGGACAGGAGTGAGCATCTATTAACCACCTGATTTCATAAGTGAGGAACTCAAGCCCAGAAAGGTGAGAAGACTGCCTGATATTGCAAAACTAAATGCTGTCACAATTGAAATACAACTAAGTCTTCAGTTTTCTAGTCCAGTGCACTTTTGACTTCAAGAAACTGTCTCAAGTTTTCATTGGTTACTGCCAAAAGTATATGATTTATGTTTTATAAAAATGTATGACTTTAAAGTGAGTACCTTGGCCCTGGCTGGTGTGCCTCAGTGGCTGACGTGCTGAACCAAAGGGTTGCTGGTTCAATTCCCAGTCAGGGCACATGCCTGGGTTGCAGGCCAGGTCCCCAGTAGGGGTGTGCGAGAGGCAACCACACATTGATGTTTCTCTCCCTCTCTTTCTCCTTCCCTTCCCCATCTCTCTAAAAATAAATAAATAAAATCTTTTTTAAAAAAGTGAGTGCCTGGTAGGTAGGTGCCCCCTCTCGGTGCTAGCTACCTTAAATTATTTGGGAGAATTGACATCATGGCATTATCAAGTCTTCCAACCAATGAACAAAATCTCTCTCTCCATTTATTGTCTTAGACGATATTTGGCTTCTTTTGCCAGCCAAGTAAAATAAATTCTTTCTGATTACACTTTTTTTGGTGGCCTCAGATTATTACAATTTTGCACAGCAGTTGGTAGACCATTCTGCTCTCATTTTTTTTAAGATTAAATGATAATCAGTAAAATTCAGGGAACGTACAATGTGTTCATTTAGGGAAGGTCTGTTCTTTGGATTCAAATTAACATAGACATGCCAACCAGACAATTACATGACATTCACTATTAAAGCTTTTCAAGAAAAATATTATAAGCTGATATTTAATTTTTAACAGCTTTATTAGAATATAATTTGACATCCAATAAACTGAGTACATTTAAACTGTACAATGTGATAAGTTTTAACATATGCATAAAATCATTATACTACAGTCAACATAGTGAAGCATGTTCACCACCACCCAAAAAAGTTCCCGGTGCTGCACTGTAATCCTTTCCTCAAGTTCAACCTCTGCCTTCCACATTCCCAGGCAACCACTGACCTGCTTTCAGTCACTATGTTAGTTTTCATGTGCTAATATCTTATATATGCATGGAATCATACAGTCTGAACTCTTTTGGCTAGTTTATGTCACTCAGCATAATTATTTTGAGATTCATCCAAGTTTTTGCATGTAACAAAAATTCATTTTTCAGTAATGAGTAGTATTCCATTGTATAGATATATCACAATTTGTTTATCCTTTCATCTGTTGATGGATATTTAGGATGTTTCCTATTTGGGGCTATTTTACAAATAAAGATGCTATGAACATTTGTGTACAAGTATTTGTATGAACACATGCTTTAATTTTCTTGAATAATTACTTAGAAGTTGAATGAGTGTATCATATGTTACATGTGTACTTAATGTTTTAAGAAGCTGCTAAATTGTTTTCCAAAGTGGCTGCATCATTTTACATTCCCACAAGCAACATATGAACGTTCCAGTCCCTTCACATTCTTGTCAACACTTGATATGGTCAATCATTTTCATTTTTCAATTCTAATCGTTGTGTAGTAGTAGCTTATGGAAGGTTTATTTTTCATTTCTTCAATGGCTAATGATGAGCATCTTTTCCATGTATCTATTTGCCATTCATATATTTTGTTTAGTGAAGTCTATTCAAATCTTGCCTATATTAAATTGGGTTATCGTTTTCTTATCATTCAGTTTTCAGATTTCTTTAGATAATCTGGATGCAAATCTTTATCATCTATATGCAAAATTTTGTTTCCATTGGTGGTTTGTTTTACATTCTTCCTTTTTAAAATTTTTTTATTTTTTTATTGTTCAAATACATGTGTCTCTATTGTCCCACCACCACTTTCCCCTGCCCCACCTACCGCCACCTTCCACCCTCAATCCTTCTCCACTTTGGTTTTGTCCATGGGTCCTTTATACATGTTTCTTGACTTGACCCTTCCCCTTTTTTTCCCTGTTACCCCCTTCCCACCTCCCTTCTCATTATTGTTGGATTGTTTTTTCTTTCAACATTGCTGGTTATGTTTTTCTTGCTTGTTTGCTTTGTTGATTAGGTTCCACTTATAGGTGAGATCATATGGTATTTGTCTTCCACCCGCCAGCTTATTTCGGTTAGCATAATGCATGCTCTCCACCAGAATTTTAAAATTTTGATGGTCTATTTTAGCAATTTTTGCTTTTATGGGTTGTACCTTTGGTGTCATATCTAAGAAATCTTTGCTAATCCAAGGATGCAAAAATTTTCTATTATCTCTTTTAGAAATTTTATATATTCAAATTTGACATTTAGGTCTATGATTCATTTTGAGTTAATCTTTATATATGATAAAAGCTGTGGACCTATGACCCATTATTGAAAATCAGCTGTGCAAATATGTGTTGGCTTATTTCTGAACTCTATTCTGTTCCATTGTTCTACATGTTTATAAAGATAAACTAGTGTAAAGACAGAAGTACCATAAAGTTTTGCTTACAAGATCATATAATGAGTTTTGCAAACAGATAATCCTTCAACTTTGTAGTTTTTTCAAAGTTGTTTTAGCTATTCTAGATCCTTTGTATTTTCATATGAATTTGAATAAATATGGATCTATATGTCAATTTGGAGGAAATTGAGAGAATGACAAAATTAACTCTTCTGATCTATGAACACCATATATCTCTCTATTTATAATTTCTTTAACTTCTTTCAGTAGTATTGTGTAGTTTTCAGTGTACTGCTCTCGAACATCTGTTAAATTGACACCTACCCATTTCATGGGGTTTTTTATGCTATTGTCAATGGTATTGTTTTATTTAAATACAAGTTCCAATTGTTAGTTGCTAGGATATGGAAAGAACATGGATAATTCTATTTTTATCTTGTATCCTGCAACCTTATTAAACTCACTTATGTCTAGTAGTTTTTGTAGATTTAAGATCTTCTATATAACCCTGACTGGTGTGGCTCAGTGAGTTCAGCATCATCCTGCAAAATGAAGGGTCACTGGTTCAATTCCTGGTCAGGACACATGCCGGGGTGGCAGGCCAGATCCCCAGTTTGGGGCATAAGAGAGGCAACTGATCAATGTTTCTCTCTCACATTGATGTTTCTCTCCCTCTCTTTCTCCTTCCTTTTTCTTCTCTCTAAAAGTAAATAAAATCTTTTTAATTTTTTAAAATACCTATATAGATGATCACATCATTTGTGAATAAAAACAATCTTACTTCTTTCGTTCCAATCTGAATGCCCTTTCTTTCTTGCCTTCATACACTTGCTAGAACTTCCAGTACAATGTTGACTAGAAGTGGAAAGAACAGACCTTCTCATGTTGTTCTTGAACTTAAGAGCAAAGCATTCAGTTTTTTTTCCATTGTGTGATGTTATCTACAGGGATTTTGTAGGTCCTTTTTATCAAGTTGAGAAAGTTTCTTTCTATTTATAGCATTCTGAGAGTTTTACAAGGAATGAACCTTTTTTGTTGTTGAGTTGTAAGAGTTCTTTAAAATTTCCTTTCTGGAGTGTTCATTGCTAGTGTTTAGAAATACAATTAATCTTGGCATATTGATCTTATATATTATAAATTTGCTGAATTCATTTACTAGTTATATCTTTTTTGTGGATTCTTTAGGATTTTCTACACATACACTCACATAAGCATATACAAAGAGTTTTAATCCACCATCCCCCGTTTCCTCTGGATGTCACCACACTGTTGTCTGTCTATGTGTTATATATGTATGATATGATAAAGAACATATCATATATATGTTCTTTAATCCCTTCATCTTCTTTCATCCAGCCCCACAGCTTGCCCTCCTCTGACAGCTGTCAGTCTGTTCCCTGTATCCATGCTTCTGTTTCTATTTTGTTCCTCAGTTTTTTTGTTCATTAGATTCCAAAAATAAGTGAGATCATATGGAATTTGTCTTTCTCTGACTAGTTTATTTCACTTAGCATAATGTTCTCCAGGTCCATCCATGCTGTCACAAAAGGTTAAAAAAAAAGAAGGGAACTAATCTTTTGAGATAAGAAGTAATTAATCTTGGAAGCAGATATCAAGGTATTCAAATGTAAAGATGAATTTTTTCATGGTAAAACTGGTTAAGAACTAAATGTAGAATCATCAACTTTTCAGACATTTTTTAACACTCTGATGGAAGTATAAATTGAATGTCCACTGAACTGATCAGAAAAGGTAAAGCACCTGAATTATATTTGGGGAGGTGATATTCTTTAATTAAAGGAGAACCCCATATGAGATCTACATTTTGGATCATTACATATTCATTTTGGGTGCTCTCCAAATTCCCATTTAAAATATTTCTACTTTTTGGAATCAGTTCCTAGACTTCCCCCGCTCCCACCCCACCCTACCTCATTCTGGCTGAGGCTTCATAACAACAACAGTAGAGGGTCGAAGCAGTTTATAGTTGAGACACTTGTCTGAATAATTCAACCCAAATCTGCAAATGAAGATCAATTGGGACAGGACAAAAGGCAACCAAAAAGAAGCTTTTTGTTCACTTTCATTTTTTGCAGAAGGGTGCTGATCTTTAAAATAATTCATTTATGAAATGAATGGTCTTCTTCACAGATCTTTGCTTTCATTAAAAGAAATCTTGTATGCTCAGGAGACATGCAGAAATGGGGAAAGATGAAAAGCCAGGGACTAAAAGCAAACCTACCTCCTAAATTTAAGCAGCCCAATGGAATATTATATAATCAAGCAATTCTTTCTAAGGTTAGGGTTGCAGACATTGCATGGGTCATACTTGCACTAAAAAATTATTTGTTATGTATCTTGAATTCAAATTCAACTAGACATCTGTAAGTTCTTAATATATACTTTATTGATTATGCTATTACAGTTGTCCCATTTTTTCTCCCCTTTATTCCCCTCCGCCTTACACTGCCCCAACCCCCAGCATTCCCCCAACTTAGTTCATGTCCATGGGTTGCACATATAAGTTCCTTGGCTTCTCCATTTCCTATACTATTCTTAACTTCCCCTTGCCTATTTTGTACCAACTATTTATGCTGCTTATTCCCTGTACATTTTCCCCCATTCTCCCCCTCCTCTGTTTTACTGTTCAGAGTTTTTGATCTTCTTCTTTTTCATAGAACAGTCCCTTTAACATTTCATATAATACGGGCTTGGTGATGATGAACTCCTTTAACTTTGCCTTATCTGGGAAGCACTTTATCTGCCCTTCCATTCTAAATGATAGCTTTGCTGGATAGAGTATTCTTGGATGTAGGTCCTTGTCTTTCATGATGTTGAAAACTTCTTTCCAGCTCCTTCTTGCCTGAAAGATTTCTTTGGAGAGATCAGCTGAAAGTCTTGTGGGAACTCCTTTGTAGGGAACTGTCTCCTTTTCTCTTGCCGCTTTTAGAATTCTCTCTTATCTTGAATCTTGGGTAATGTAATTATGATGCGCCTTAGTGTGTGCTTCCCTGTGTCCAACTTCTTTGGGACTCTGAGCTTCCCGGACTTCCTGGAAGTCTATTTCCTAGGCCAGATTGGGGAAGTTCTCCTTCATTATATTTTCAAGTAAGTTTTCAATTTCTTGCTCTTCTTCTTCTCCTTCTGGCACTCTTATTTTTTGGATGTTGGAATGTTTAAAGCTGTCCCAAAGGTTCCTAAGCCTCTCCTCGTTTTTTTGTTTTTTGTTTTTTTTTGAATTCCTGTTTCTTCATTCTGTTTTGGTTGAATGATTATCTATACCTTCCGCTCCCAATCATTGATTTGAGTCTGATTTCCTTCCCTTCACTGTTGGTTCCCTATATCTTTTTCTTTATTTCACTTTGCATAACCTTCACTTTTTCCTCCGTTTTGCAACCATACTCAACCAATTCAGTGAGCATACAGATTACCAGTGTTTTGAACTGTGCATCTGATAGGTTGGCTATCTGTTCATTGCTTAGTTTTATTTTTTGGAGTTTTGATCTGTTCTTTCATTTGGGCCATGTTTCTTTGTCTCAGCATTCCTGTTATATTGAAGGGAGAAGAGCCTTAGTTATTCACCAGGGTGGGGCAACCCATGTCGCTGCATTGTGACACGGTATGTTGGCAAAGAGACCGAGAGTGAACAAAGTAGCTTGCTGGGCTCTCAGCCAGCTTTCAGTCACTTCCCCCACTACCCACAAGCAAATTGGGCCCTTCTGGTGCTGATTCACAGGTGAGTGGGTTTGTGTATGTTCTAGGACCCCGTGGGTCTCTCCAATGGACTCTCCTATGAGGCTGGGAGTTTCTCCTGCCACTGCAACCCCCACAGGTTTTTACCTCCAGAGGTTTTGAGACTTTCTTTTCCCGCTCTGGAACCCTGGATTGCACGGTCTGTCTCGCCCCCCAGCTGTTTCCCCAGTTTATCTGCACGCAAATGTGGGACCACCGGGTGCCAGCCGCAGCCTCTTCCATCAGGTCCTCCAGTCGCTGCCTTGTGGCGCAGCCTCTCCGCCCCGGCTGCCTGTCTCAGCCCCTCCTACTGATCTGGATGAATGTTTCTTCTTGAGCTCCTTGGTTGTTGGACTTCCATACAGTTCGCTTTTCTGGAAGTTCTGGTTATTTTTTGTTTTTAAATTTGTTGTTGTCCTTCTTTTGGTTGTGCGAGGAGGCAAAGTGTTTCTACCTACGCCTCCATCTTGGCCGGAAGTCAGTTGGCATCCTGCAATTTTATTTGCTACATCTGGCAAGCCTATTAAGGTGTTACTCCATCACATCTGTGGCATTTAAAATTCAGAGTCAGGTTTTATAATTTAACATTCTTTTAAGAACAGTCAGAGTTTTTACATTGCTCTGTGGAGAAAAATAATAACCTTTTTCCCTGACTGTGAAAAAATGGAAATCTATCTGTTACATTACTTGTCTAAATGTTTAGGGTGGCAATAATTTCATCAACAGAATGTGGAGTCTAGGTTCCTATGCAGTGCCAATATTAGTGTAAGAGTAAGTTCAAGGCTGATAAGTTTGGATTCTCTGCCTTCTAAGCAGAGTTCTATAGCTATTACTACCACACTTTCTGGTTCAGTGAGCTTGGGAGAAAGGGGTAAATTCAGAAACACCCCTTTGCTAGTAGTCCTGGCACAGTGAGCACAGCATGGGCTCTGTGTCTGCTTCACACTTGCTGAGCCATGGAGGGTTAAATCTCTTTAAATGTTGACACTCAAATTGCTGTTTACCATCTAAAGTACAGGGTCCACAGCAAGGAGAAAGGCCACGGGGTCATTATGCTTTGGTGGCAAAAGGCCTATCACTATTTTCATTCTATTCAATGCCAACAAACCGTTTGTAAAAGGACAAAATTGAAAATTCTCCACTTTGCTCTTTTTGAGGACTGTTTTATTCTATTTCCACAACCTGAGGAAAAGAAAGAAAGCTTTACAAATGGAGCGCTGTAATTGTCAGGGTCTTTTGGTGCCCACAGACTGCCCTCATTCAATGACACTATTCTCATTGTTGACACAACTGAATTTCATTTTTTCCTTATATTGAGTTAAAATCTTGAAAAAAGATATTGTTGCTAAAGCTTGCTTCATAAGACTGACATGTAGTTTGGTCAGCCACTGAGGGAAACTAATCACATGATGTTTTTTGGCCTGAGGAATCTCTTCCTTCTCTGAAGATACATTCTTTCACTTGTACCACTCACATGACATTTATCCCTTTATGCGGTGTATTATATTTGTCAATGGCATAACTCCCTTATTCAATGATAAACTCTGTGAGTTCTCAGCAGGGTCTCTGTTTACTCATCTTAAT
The DNA here is from genome assembly GCF_021234165.1 of Pteronotus mesoamericanus. NCBI lineage: Eukaryota > Metazoa > Chordata > Mammalia > Chiroptera > Mormoopidae > Pteronotus > Pteronotus mesoamericanus. The sequence goes on along the minus strand of NW_026555283.1, from coordinate 175,738 downwards.
CCCCTCATCCAGAACTTTACATAGTTTACATAGTTCTTTATAAGTATTTGTTAAATAAATGAATATATGAATTGTTTTCATTCTGTACTAATTATAGCACCCAGATGTGTGAGGCTTCCAAGCAAGTACCTCAGAAATGAGTTTGTTCCCTTTTGATAACTCTAAATAAAGCATTTTGCAGTTCTGTTATCCAGAACTACTTGAGTGCAGAAAGAAGAGAAAGATATTCCCATTCCCCCACTGTTGAAGTCCAAACAGTAAGTAATACAGCAAATAGAATAACTTATTGAGCCTTTTGGGTAAAAAGGGAGGTTTAGTTGAAGTGGGTATTGACTATAAGTGCAGTGTATTCTAGAGTCTGGAAAGAAGTCTTTTGTCATACTCTCAAAGCCAGATGTTGAACTACAGCTTGGTTGAGACATCATTAGTTGGAGTTTAGGTCAGTGTGTTTTTGTACATCTGTGGAGAGACCGGAATGTGACCACAAAAGGATGATAAACACTGAAGAGCAGGAAAAGTTATTCTGAAGTAAGGGGCGGGGATTTCTTTTAAGAAAGCTTTATACAATACCAGGATAAATTATGCAAAATAACTGTTAAAAGGGGCCACAAACACGTGGCAGATAAGTTTAGAGAGATTCATTCCTCTGAGTAGACCGGGGAAATACATTCAGTATTCAGGAGGCTAAAGACACAATTTTTTATCTAGAGAGAATTGGACCTAGATTCCAGAACAAATGAACCTCACTTCCTTAGAAATAAAGGTGAAAGGGAGGGAGAAAACATTAAAGAGAAAGGGAACCAAAGAGATAAGTCAAGCAAAAACGGTTAAAACTAAGGGAGAAAAAATACAGATCTTGTAGGATCAGAGCTAAAGTAATGAGCTTAGGCACAATATTAGAAAATCAGGTAAGAACAACTGAAATTTGACCAATCAATTTTTTTAAATTAATTTATTTACTTTTTAAATACATTTGTCTCTGCCTTCCCCCCACCTCTTTCCCTTGCCCGCTCCCACCTTCCCTCCCTCAGCTCTTCCCCTTTGGTTTTGTCCATGAGTCCTTGCTATATGTTCCTTGACTTTCCCCTTCCCTTCCCTTTCCCTGCCCCCCCCTTCCCTCTTGTCTCTGTTGATTTCTTTTCCTTTCAGTGTTGCTGGTCATATTTGCCTTGCTTCTTTGCATTGTTGGTTAGGTTCCGCTTATAGGTGAGATCATATGGTATTTGTCTTTCGCCCCCTGGCTTATTTCGCTTAGCATGATGCTCTCCAGTTCCATCCATGCTGTCGCAAAGTTAGTACTTCTTTTTTTCTTTCTGCTGCGTAGTATTCCATTGTGTATATGTACCATTACTTTTTGATCCAGTCATCTACTGATGGGCATTTAGGTTGCTTCCAACACTTGGTTATTGTCAATTGTGCTGCTATGAACATTGGGGTGCATAGGTTCTTTGGAATTGGCGTTTTGGTGTTCTCAGGGTATAGTCCCAGCAGGGGAATCGCTGGATCAAAAGGCAGTTCCATTTTCAGCTTTCTGAGGAAATTCCACACTGCTTTCCATAGTGGCTGCACCAGTCTGCATTCCCACCAACAGTGGACTAGAGTTCCCTTTTCTCCACAGCCTCGCCAGCACCTGTTGTTTGTGGATCTGTTTATGATGGCCATTCTGACCGGTGTGAGGTGGTACCTCATGGTGGTTTTGATCTGCATTTCTCTGATGGCTAGTGATGCTGAGCATCCTTTCAAATGCCTCTGGGCCCTCTGTATCTCCTCCTTAGAAAAGCATCTGCCCAGGTCCTTTGCCCATTTTTTGATTGGATCGTTTGTCTTCTTCGAGTAGAGTCGAGTGAGTTCTTTGTATATCTTGGAGATCAAACCTCTATCTGATGTATCATTAGCAAATGTATTTTCCCAAATGGTTGGCTCCCTTTTCATTTTGCTGATGTTTTCTTTAGCCGTGCAGAAGCTTCTTATTTTGATGAGGTCCCACTTGTTTATTCTTTCCTTTATGTCCCTTGCTTTAGGAGACATATCAGTGAAACAATTGCTGCGTGGGATATCTGAGAGTTTCCTGCCAATGTTCTCCTCTAGGACTTTGATGGTGTTGCAACTTATATTTAAGTCTTTTATCCATCTTGAGTTTATTTTTGTGTATGGTGTCAGCAGATAACCCAATTTCAATTTTTTGCATGTAGCCATCCAGCTCTCCCAACACCATTTGTTGAAGAGGCTGTTATTGCCCCATTTTATGCTTCTGCCCCCTTTGTCAAATATTAGATGTCCATAGAGACCTGGGCTTATTTCTGGGCTTTCTATTCTGTTCCACTGGTCTATGGGTCTGTTCTTGTGCCAGTACCAGATTGTTTTCAGTATAGTGGCTTTGTAGTAGAGTTTGATGTCCGGTATTGTGATCCCTCCTACTTTGTGTTTCTTTCTCAAAATTGCTGCAGCTATTCGAGGTCGTTTATGGTTCCATATAAATTTTTGAAATGTCTGTTCTATTTCTGTGAAATATGTCATTGGTATCTTAATAGGGATTGCGTTGAATCTATAAATTGCTTTTGGTAGTATGGACATTTTAAGGATATTAATTCTTCCAATCCATGAGCACGGTATATGCTTCCATTTATTTGTGTCTTCCTTAATTTCTTTCTTCAATGTTGTATAGTTTTCTGTGTACAGGTCTTTTGTGTCTTTGGTTAAATTTATCCCTAGGTACTTTATCTTTTTTCGTGCTATATCGAATGGTATATTTTTCCTGATTTCTTCTTCTTCTATTGCATTGCTGGTGTACAAAAACGCCTTTGATTTCTGAATGTTGACTTTGTATCCTGCTGTTTTGCCAAATTCACTTATTAGGTTGAGGAGTTTTTTTGGTAGAGTCTACAGGGTTTTCTATGTACACTATCATGTCATCTGCAAACAATGATAGTTTTACTTCCTCCTTTCCTATTTGGATGCCTTTTATCTCTTTCTCTTGTCTGACCGCTGTGGCTAGGACTTCCAATATGATGTTGAAAAGAAGCGGTGAGAGCGGACATCCTTGTCGTGTTCCCGATCTTAGTGGGAAAGCTTTCAGTTTTTGCCCGTTGAGTATGATATTGGCTGTAGGTTTTTCATATATGGCCTTTATTACGTTGAGGAATGCCCCATTGATTCCCATTTTGCAGAGTGTTTTGATCATAAATGGGTGCTGTACCTTGTCAAATGCTTTTTCTGCATCTATCGAGATGATCATGTGGTTTTTGTCTTTTCTTTGATTTATGTGGTGTATCACGTTTACTGATTTGCGTACATTGAACCATCCCTGCATGCACAGGATGAATCCCACTTGATCATGGTGGATATTTTTTTCAATGCATTGCTGGATGCAGTTTGCCAATATTCTGTTGAGGATTTTAGCATCTATGTTCATCAGCGAAATGGGCCTGTAGTTTTCTTTCTTTGTAGGGTCTTTATCTGGTTTTGGGATCAGGGTGATGCTGGCCTCATAGAAGGAGTCTGGCAGTCTTCCCTCCTCTTGGATTTTTTGGAATAGTCTGAGAAGGACAGGGGTTAGCTCTTCCTTAAATGTTTTGTAAAATTCTCCTGGGAAACAGTCTGGCCCTGGGCTTTTGTGTGCTGGGAGTTTCTTGATTACTGCTTCAATTTCCCCAACTGTTATCGGTCTGTTCAAGCTTTCTGTTTCTTCCTCCTTCAGTGTTGGAAGATTATACTTTTCTAAAAATTTGTCCATTTCATCAAGATTTTCAAATTTCCTGGCATATAATTGTTCATAATAGTTTCTGATGATCATTTGTATTTCTGTGGTATCAGTTGTTATTTCTCCTCTTTCATTTCTGATATTATTAATTTGGGTCCTCTCCCTTTTTTTCTTGATGAGTCTGCTTAAAGGTTTGTCAACTTTATGAATCTTTTCAAAGAACCAGCTTCTGGATTGGTTGATCCTCTGAATTGTTCTTTTTGTCTCTATGTCATTCAGTTCTGCTCTAATCTTGACTATTTCCTTCCTTCTACTTGCTCTGGGATTTATTTGTTGTTGTATCTCCAGTTCTTCAAGTTGTAGTGTTAGGTCTTTTATTTGAAATGTTTCTATCTTTTTTAGGTAAGCCTGTATTGCTATGAACTTCCCTCTCAGGACCGCCTTTGCTGTGTCCCATAGGTTTTGAAGAGTTGTCTGTTAATTTTTATTTGTTTCCAGAAATTTTTTGATTTCTTCTCTTATCTCATTATTGACCCATTCATTGTTTAATAGTGTACTGTTCAGTCTCCATGAGTTTCCAAGTTTTTGAAGTTTCTCTTTGAGTTTGATTTCGAGTTTCAAGGCCTTGTGGTCTGAGAAAAAGTTTGGTATTATTTCAATTTTCCTGAATTTACTGAGGCTTGCTTTGTGTCCTATCATGTGGTCTATCTTTGAAAAACTGCCATGAGCATTTGAAAAGAATGTGTATTTTTCTTGTTTGTGATGTAAGATTCTATATATGTCAGTTAAGTCTCTTTGATTCAGTGTGTCATTCAGCGCCACGATATGTTTATTAATGTTTTGTTTGGAAGATCTGTCCATTTTTGACAGTGGGGTGTTGAAATCCCCTACTATCAGTGTGTTGCTATCTATATCTTTTTTGAAGTCATCCAACAATTTCCTTATAAACTTGGGGGCTCCTATATTGGGAGCATATAAGTTTACAATGTTGATGTCTTCTTGATAGATTCTTCCTTTAAGTATGATAAAGTGCCCCTCTGGGTCTCTCTTTATGGCCTTTGCTTTGAAATCGACTTTGTCTGATACAAGTATGGCAACGCCAGCCTTTTTCTCATGTCCATTTGCTTGGAATATTATTTTCCATCCCTTTACTTTCAATCTGTGTAGGTCTTTGGCTCTGAGGTGGGTCTCTTGTAGGCAGCATATGTGTGGGTCATGTTTTCTTATCCATTCAGCTACCCTGTGTCTTTTGATTGGGGCATTCAGTCCATTCACATTGAGAGATATTACTGATAGAAACTTACTCATCTTTTCTCTTTGTACTTGTGTTCCTCTCTGTCTCATTCTTTTCCTTCATCTGCTTAAACCAGTCCCCTTAGCATATCTTGGAGTGCTTGTTTGGTAGAGATGTATTCTTTTAGCTTTCTTTTGTCTGGGAAACTCCGTATTTCTCCTTCTATTTTAATGGAGAGCCTAGCTGGGTAGAGCAGCCTTGGCTGTAGGCCCTTGCTTTTCATGGCTTGGAATATTTGTTGCCATTCCCTTCTGGCTTGTAGTTTCTGTTGAGAAGTCAGCTCCTAGGCGTATCGGGGCCCCCTTGTATGTGACTTTCTCCTTCTCCCTTGCTGCCTTGAGGATTCTCTCTTTGTCTTTGACAGTTGCCATTTTAATGATGATGTGTCTTGGAGTGGACCTCCTTGGGTCCCTCTTGAGTGGGGTCCTCTGTGCCTCCTGGATCCATGAGAGCCTTTCTCTCCTCAAATTAGGGAAATTTTCCATCATTACTTTTTCGAGGAGGTTCTCTATTCCTTGCTCCTCTTCTTCTTCTTCTGGTATCCCTATTATACGGATATTATTGCGTTTCAGGTTGTCCTGCATTTCCCTAAATGCTTCTTCATTCTTTTTGAGCCGCTTTTCCATTTCTTGTTCTTTCTGGGAGCTTTTTTCTACTTTGTCCTCCATCTCACTGATTCGATCCTCAGCTTCATCCAGCCTGCTTTGGATTCCTTCTACTGTGTTCTTCAATTCAGAAATGGTATTCTTCATATCCTCTTGTGTCTTCTTGATAGTTTCTATGTCCTTTTCCAGGCTGATATAGTTTGCTGTAAGATCCTGATAGTTTCTCTGCAGTTTCTCATAGTTCTCTTTGAGCTGGCTGAGCTCATTGAGCTTCCTTAGAACCATTGTTTTAAATTCCATATCTGATAGTTCCCTTGCCTCTATTTCATTGAGCTCTCTCTGTGGGGAGTCCCCTTTTCCACTCATTTCGGGGGAACTTCTTTTTCTTCCCATTTTTGTGAGAGTCTGTTAAGTATTTTTGTCCTTTACTTTTCTTTCTGGGCTTGCCTCTGATGATGGCAGTTGTTGACCCTATAGGGCCTTGGGTTGTTTGTTTGAGCCTTTCAGGAGTCTAATGCCTGTGTCTGACTCCTGCTTGGAGCAGCTCTGTGACCCCTTCGGTCAGGGCTGGGCTATTTTTTGGGATCTCTCTGCGCTCTCACGCGGGCTCCTTGAGCGCGTTCCCGGCGCGGCAGGGTCCCCCACCTGCCTGGGCTCGCATGTGTTTGCCCCAGACCAGGGGGCTTATTCGCGACCTCCCGTGCTCATCTGACCTCCCTGGCATGCGAGCTTCGCGGCACTGGTCAGTTTAGGGTCTTCTATTGTGTGTTTTCCCCGATTTTGGCTCTTTGGGTGCGTTGCTTGCCCTCGCCAAATGGGGACTACGGAAATGGGAGGAAATCAGCTCTAAGACTCTCCGGTTAATCCTGTTTCTGGTCTCTCCTCCAGGGACTCTGGGCAGCTCTACTTATTTTGTGGGCTGCTCCGCAATCGCGGCGGGTAGGTCAATTTACGCCTGCGCTTGCCCCTCTGTGCAATCCCTCGCAGGCCGTATGGGTGCCAGTCTGTGTGAGGCCTTGCCGGCAGGTGCAAGCGTTCGCCAGCCCGCGTGGGTCACACACACGCTCGCCAACCCTCGCCAGTCACTCGGCGCAAGTGTGCGCGCCTGCTCTGGGTGTTTTGGGGGTGTCTATGTTTGCTTTTCGGCTTTTGGCTCTTTGGGGGTGTGGCCTCTTCCCGCGCAATGGAGACTTCAGCAAGGAGAAGGAGTCAGGACTCCCCGGTTCCTCCTCCCGTTCTTTCCCCAGTGCCTCCGTTTCTAGTCTCCCCTCAGGGGCCTCTGGGCAGTTCTGTGACCCCTTCGGCCGAGGATCCAACCCCTGTGCGGACTGCGTTTCAATCGCAGGCAGTCTGGTTCATGCGCGCCCCGCTTCTGCCTCTTTGGGGTCGCGCCTTTCCAGCCCACAACAGAGACTACGGAACAGGGAGGGAGTCGGGACTCCCCGGTTCCTCCTCCCGTTCTTTCCCCAATGCCTCCGTCTCCAGTCTCTCCTCAAGGCTCTCCCAGACAGTCTGCACTCAGCCCCGTAGCTCACAGGCGTACAAGCTCTGTGCGGAGCGCACAAAAGGCAGGTTAATTGATTCCCTTATGCCTGAGCGAGATGGTAGCTGCAGAGTGGGAAGTGCGTTATCACCCGGGCTCCACCGGCCGCAGTGTCAGTTCTCTTCACAAAGTTTTCCTCACCAGTCTTTTCCCAGGCACCAGCCCACCCTGCTGCCACCTCTACCCAGCGATCAAGGAGGGTGGCTGCCGCTGCAACTTTTGCGTTTGCCCTTTAAATGTCTTTTTGCATCCCCAGCCACCTGTCTCTGGCAGAGAGCGCCCCTAAGCTTTTTGGGGTTGCGTTTTGTCTGTATTTTCTCGGCTTTAGCTGCTGTAGTTTAGGGGTTCCTGTTTATGATTCAGACCCCGTTCTTCCCGGGGGGACGCTAACTGGCCGTTTCAATGCCCCTCTGGTGCCAGTGCCCGTGCGCACCCGGCCCACCCTCTCGAGCCTCCACCGCAATTCTCACCCGTTGGGATGTGTGAGAGTCGAATCCACTGTCCGCGGCATCAAGGCTCCTCTCCCACTATCGCTCCACTGCTTTCCAGGTGATTACTCCATTATTTAGTTGCAATTCCAGTTTGGTTTTGGGAGGAGGTCAGCGTGACTCCCATTCACTCCTCCGCCATCTTTTTCTGACCAATCAATTTAAAAAGGATACCAAGCACTTTGTCATTGTACCGGATTTTTTTTTCCTTTTTTTTTCCTTTTTTTTTTTTTTTTTACTATTATATCTCATTTAATTCTCAAATAACTAAAAATTCTTATCTCCATTTTCCAGATTTAAAAAATGGTGGGTCATATATATCAGATTCAAGATCACAGAGATAGTAATAAATTGAAAAATAATTGTAACTCATGAATTATTCAGGTGGTTCTTGACAGACTAAAGTCCATGCTCTTTCCACTATACTTAATAAATAGAGCTGGCATTAGGCTGGTTCAAATAACTGTGTATATTTATATTTATTGCTATGAAATCTATTTCTTATCCCCTCAAATTTAATAACACTGTGATATATTAACTTTGCAATAGAGGCAACTGGAATTCTATAGAGGAGAGAAGTCAAAGGGAAGTTAGATGTTCAGAAGCATATTTCTCATTTCCTAAGGTTGTGACAAAAGAAAAAGTATACACTTGGACTCCTTCCACATCCCCTCAACCCCTCATAGCTTTCAGCCCTCTAATTCTATGAACCAGTTTACAGGCATGAACCCCTTACAGGTATGTCCTCACCTCATACCTGACCCAACGCTGGTTCTAAATGGGGCGGGAAGTGATGGAAAGTTTCGTAAAGGTAGTTGGTGGTTGTTATTCACACATCTCAGTAAAACTGAGACCATTAAAAGAGCCTTACAACTTTGTTCCTTCTGCTACAGGTCTTCCAATAACTTGTGGTCCTTCTACTACAGCCCTTCAATTGATGTCCTGCCTTCTTCCTTCCCTTACCCCTAACCCTACTTCAAGTCCTTCCAAGGACTGGATTTCTTTTTAAAATTTTATTTATTTATTTATTTTTAGAGAGAGGGGAAGGGAGGGTGAAAGTGAGGGAGAGGAACACCAATGTGAGAGAGAAACATCAATTGGTTGCCCCTTGCATGTGCCCGAACTGGGGACCAAATCTGCGACCCAGGCATACGCTCTGACTGAGAACTGAATCGATGACCCTTCACTTTGTGGGACGATGCCCAGCCAACTGAGCCACACTGGTAAGGTCCCAAGGACTGGATTTCTTAACCTTGAACTCTAACACTTGTCAACATTCAGTCACTGGTACCTAGTGCCACATTGTCCAGATGCTAACCAGTACCAGCACTTCCTTTTATTTCATTATTAACAATAAAACCTATGAACTTTACAAAGCAGTTACATTTGTTATTTCACCTGGTCCTCACTATCCTATATATGGTCATGCATCACATAATGACATTTCAGTCAACAACAGACAACATATAGGATGGTGATCTCATAAGATTATAATGAAGCTGAATTTCCTGTAAAAATGGAAGTGTGTGTAGTTTTGGGGCCATATTATTTTCTCTTATGGGAGCAGTATCTGCGGGGCTGTGAAATATTGACAGATTCCCTCTCACTTACAGCATGTCTGCTGTGAGTGCACAGATCACATCCCCAACAGTCAGCTGTTGACCTGTTTCAGCACAGAGGAGCCTGTCCCCCATCACTACATATTCAGAGGGCACTACAGCCCTCCCAGATCTAGCTTGATGGTCTTCAGTGTACATTGTTGTAAACTCTTTGTTGGGGACCTAAATGCTACACGAGGACACAGATCCACAGCAGCTAATTTGATGAGTATTAAATGCCACTGACACTTTAGTAAAAACTTTGTTTTTATTAAAAAAAATTAATTACAGTTCACATACAATATACTATGTCAGTTTCAGATGTACAACATAGTGATTAGACATTTATATAACTTTCAAAGTGATTACCCCCAAAAGTGTAGTACCCACCTGACACTATACATACTTCTTACAATTATATCGACTATATTCCCTGTGCAATATTTTGTATCCTCGAGACTATTTTCATTACTTCCAACTTGTATTTCTTCATACCTTCCCATTTTTCATTCATACCCACAACACCCCTCTCATCTGGTAACCGTCAAAATGTTCTCTGTATCTATGAGTTTGTTTCTGTTATGTTTGTTTATTTTATGTTTTAGATTCTACATATAAGAGAAGTCATGTGGTATTTGTCTTCCTCTGGGTGACTTATGTCATTTAGCATAATACCCTCTAGGTCCATCCATACTGTCACAAGTGGTAAGATGGCATTCTTTTTTATGGCTGAGTAATATTCCACAATGTGTATGTACATAGAAGTTTGGATTTTCTGGTTCTTCTTTAGTCTTGGAAGGTTGTATGTTTCTAGGAATTTATTTATTTCTTCCAGGTTGTACAGTTTATTGGCATATAATTTTTATAGTATTTTCCTATTATCCTTTGTATTTCTTTGGTGTCAATTGTTACTTCTTTTTTTCCATTTCTGATTTTATTTGGGTCTTCTCTCTTGTTTTTTCATGACTCTGATGAAAGTTTTATCAGTCTTGTTTATCTTTGCAAAGAACCAGCTGTTGGTTTATGTTTTGTATTATTTTTAGACATAAGTTTGTTTATTCCTGCTCTGATCCTTACCATTTTTTCCTTCTGCTTACTTATGCTTTGTTTGTTTGTTTCTTCCTAGTTCCTTTAGGTGTAAGTTTAGATTGTTTATATGCTATTTTTTTATCTCCAGATAGGCCCATATTGCTATGAATTTTCCTCTTTTTAAAAATATATATTTTATTGATTATGCTATTACAGTTGTCCCATTTTTTCCTCCCCTTTATTCCCCTCCAGCCTGCACTGCCCCTCTCCACAGCATTCCCCCTCCACCCTTAGTTCATGTCCATGGATTGTACATATAAGTTCTTTGGCTTCTCCATTTCCTAAACTATTCATAACCTCCCCCTGCCTATTTTGTACCTACTACGTATGTTGCTTATTCTCTTTTTCCCCATTCTTTCCCTTCCCCCTCTCCTCTGATCTCCATTTCTGTGATTCTGTTCCTGTTGTAGTTGTTTGCTTAGTTTCTTTTTGTTTTTGTTTTTAGGTGCAGTTGTTGACAGTTGTGAGTTTGTTGTCATTTTACTGTTCAGAGTTTTTGATCTTCTTCTTTTTCATAGAACAGTCCCTTTAACATTTCATATAATACGGGCTTGGTGATGATGAACTCCTTTAACTTTGCCTTATCTGGGAAGCACTTTATCTGCCCTTCCATTCTAAATGATAGCTTTGCTGGATAGAGTATTCTTGGATGTAGGTCCTTGTCTTTCATGATGTTGAAAACTTCTTTCCAGCTCCTTCTTGCCTGAAAGATTTCTTTGGAGAGATCAGCTGAAAGTCTTGTGGGAACTCCTTTGTAGGGAACTGTCTCCTTTTCTCTTGCCGCTTTTAGAATTCTCTCTTATCTTGAATCTTGGGTAATGTAATTATGATGCGCCTTAGTGTGTGCTTCCCTGTGTCCAACTTCTTTGGGACTCTGAGCTTCCCGGACTTCCTGGAAGTCTATTTCCTAGGCCAGATTGGGGAAGTTCTCCTTCATTATATTTTCAAGTAAGTTTTCAATTTCTTGCTCTTCTTCTTCTCCTTCTGGCACTCTTATTTTTTGGATGTTGGAATGTTTAAAGCTGTCCCAAAGGTTCCTAAGCCTCTCCTCGTTTTTTGTTTTTTGTTTTTTTGAATTCCTGTTTCTTCATTCTGTTTTGGTTGAATGATTATCTATACCTTCCGCTCCCAATCATTGATTTGAGTCTGATTTCCTTCCCTTCACTGTTGGTTCCCTATATCTTTTTCTTTATTTCACTTTGCATAACCTTCACTTTTTCCTCCGTTTTGCAACCATACTCAACCAATTCAGTGAGGATACAGATTACCAGTGTTTTGAACTGTGCATCTGATAGGTTGGCTATCTGTTCATTGCTTAGTTTTATTTTTTGGAGTTTTGATCTGTTCTTTCATTTGGGCCATGTTTCTTTGTCTCAGCGCACCTGTTATGTTGGGAGGGACAGAGTCTTAAGTATTTTCCAGGAAGGAGCAGCTCTACTCACCGCGTTGTGACGTGGTCTGGGTGAATGTTTCTTCTTGAGCTCCTTGGTTTTCGGGCTTCCATACAGTTCAATTTTCTGGAAGTAGTGGTTATTTTTTATTTTTACATTTTTTGTTGTCCTTCTTTTGTTTGTTTGAGGAGACAAAGTGCATCTACCTATGCCCCTATCTTGGCTGGAAGTATCAAAAGTCAAAACTTTCTGTTTTAATGTGGATCCAGGTTGTCTCTCAACTTTGGAAATACTTTCACATTATAATGACATAAAGCAAAGATGAGTTTTATTTCTTCTATCAATTTAGTACCACAGAATGTCCTTTTTGCCAGATAAGGTCAATGGAACCAAAACCAAGCTTCCAAGTCAAACTATTGAGTTTTCAGTCTATATCCTCTCCATGTTAAACACCCACTTTTTAATGAATGCCACAAAGTTTCTTAATCTGACCATTGCTCCAAACCACATTGCCATGACAAGCCCTATGTTCCTTTACCTCTCCATCTTGTTTCTTCTTCCTACTGATCCTTAACTCACCTTTCACTCTCTCCTGACTGCCTGTGTGTCTTTGGATCTGAAGTGAGTCTCTTCTAGACAGCATATATAAAGGTCTTTTTTTGTTATCCATTCAGCCACTGTATGTCTTTTGATTGAAGCATTTAATCCATTTGCATTCAAAGTAATTGTTGATACATATGCATTTATTATGATTTTATTATTCATATTTTTTAATCTTTTTATTCTTCTTCATAAAGAAGACCTTTAACATTTCTTGTAATAATGGGTTAGTGGTAGTGAACTACTTTAGCTTTTCTTGTCTGGGAAGTTCTTTATCTGTCCTTTGATTCTAAATGATAGCTTTGCTGGGTAGAGTAATCTTGGTTGGAGGTCCTTGCTTTTTATCACTTTGAATATTTCTTACCAGTCCCTCTGGCCTGCAAAGTTGCCATTGAGAAATCAGTTGACAATCCTTTGGAAGCTTTCTTGTAGGTAACTAACTGCTTTTCCCTTGCTGCTATTAAGATTATCTCTTTTTATTTAACTTTCAACATTGTAAAATGGGCCTTGTGTGGGCCTCATTGGGATCATCTTCTTTGGAATTCTCTGCCCTTCCTGGACATATATGTCTACTTCCTTCACTAGTTAGGGAAGTTTTTCATCATTATTTTTTTTCTACATAGGTTTACAATTCCTTGCTGTCTCTCTTTTCTCCTTCTGGCATGCCCACGATGCCAATGTTGGTATGCTTGAAGTTGTCTCTGAGGCTTTTTATACTATCCTCATTTTTTAAATTCTCTTTTCTCTTTGCAGATTTCATTGGGTGTTTTCTGCGATCTTGTCTTCCAAATCACTGATTGGATCCTGTGATTTATTTAATTTGCTGTTGATTCCTTCTAGTGTATTCTTTTTTTTTTTCCCCTAACTGGTTCTCTTTTATGGCTTGTATGTCTCTTTTTTAAAGCTTACTATCTTTGTTTAAGTTCTCATTGAGTTTACCCACCCTTCCCCTATGTCTCTTGAGAGACATTATAACCACTGTTTTGAACTCTGTATCTGGTAGATTGCTTGCCTCACTTCCTTATTTGTTTTCCTGGGGATTTCTCCTGTTCTTTCATTGGGACATGTTTGTCTCCCTATTTTGGCTTCCTCTCTGTGTTTGTTTCTATGTACTAGGTAAATATGTTACATCTCTCAGCCTTGGTAGAATGGTCTTATGTAGCAGGTATCCTGTGGGGCTCATTGGTGCAGTCTCCCTGATTACCTGAGCTGGGTGCTTCAGGAATGCCCCTTGTGTCAGTTATGTGAACCCTACTGATGTAGTTGAATCTTGATTACTGTTGGCTTGTCTGTGGGTTCTGTTGACCCTCAGACTTACTGACTGTGAGAGTTGACCTTGACAAGAGTGTACAAGCTCTTGTGAGGGGATTGACCCCAAAAAGAGTTATTAGCTCCAGGGGGTTCTGTTGCCTGTCAAGATCTCCCTTTTGGTGTACTGCTTGTGGAGGTAATTGAGTAGTGCTCTCATGTGGTCTGAATCTTGCCACCAGGTCTGTTGGTTCTGGGGCCTCTTAGGAGGAACTCTGGTTCAGGTCAATGTCAGACACTGTAAGTGCCTGGCTCTGGGCTACCTGTTCAGAGTTACAGAGTGATTCATGGTTGGTGGTCACCTCTGCTGGATCTGGATGTACATGGGAATGCCCAAGCTGTGTACCAAGGCTAGCTTCTACCAGTAACAAGCCAGGACCAGGTCAGCAAAGAGCCAAAGAACTCTGAGGTCTGTCTCTGCCTACCAGTTTCCTGTAAGTCTCAGTCACTGCAAGTCCTCTTTGGTATGCCACTTGCATGAGGTAGGTTTGCAGTGAGTCACCAGGTAGGGGGTGAGTGGTGTTCACCAAGTTGATACAGACCAAACTTGGCACCAACGTTGGGCCTGAGGCCACTCAGCAGAAATCTCAGGGTACACCAAGACCGGCTGTCACCTCTCTAGGTTCTGCAGACCTTTCCAGTGGGATGAGGTCTCACTTAGTCATCTAGAGTGAGGCCATAGAGTACATCAGGCTAAGAGAAATTAAAAGTTGGCAGTGTGGAGGGAGAGCACTTCACAGAAACGTTGGCATCAGCTGGGGCTTGTGGGAAAAATGGCCCTTGCCCTAGAACCACAAAATTCAGTCTTTTCATGTACATCTCTGGCACCCTCTGAGTCTGCCCAGACCTCCTCAAGAGGCTTCCAAGAAAGACTACACTGGGGGCCCAGGCTGACTGCAGCTAGCCCATTCTTTTGTAGGGTACAAACTTGACAGGGCTGGGCCACAGGGTGTTGGCAAGGTGAGGCTAGTGTATCTCCTCGGGCAGATGCCATGGTGCTGTGGCCCTGGTCAGAATACATGGTGGGAAGATGGTTCTTGCTCTGAAATGACACAACTCAGTCTCTCTCTTTGTGTCTCCAACATCCTCCAAGTCTACCCAGATCTCCTCAAGAACCTTCTAAGAAAGACTGCACTACCAGCGCAGCATTGCCACTGCTAGCTGATTCCTTCTCAAGGCACAAGTTTGGCAGGGCTGTGCCACAGGGTGTCGGTTAGGTAGGTCTAGCCTCTAGTATATCTTCTTAGGCTGATGCCATTTGGAGGGGAGTGGTCAACCCAGGAAAATGGCATCTGTTTGTAGTGTGGAAGGGAGACTCAGCACTGGGTCATTTATGGCTATCCCTCCAGTCCTCTCCCCAAAGCCATATAACCCAGTACCTCCCTGTATGACTCCAGTCCACTCTGAGCCACCTTCCTGCCACTGGAGCCCAGGGTGTACTGGCCTTTTAAGAGATCATCTGGGTTTCTAGCAGTCTCCTGTGTCATCTTAGCAGATGGAATCCCTGCTGATTTTCACAGCCAATGTTAGGTGGGCTCCTCTTTGCAGCACTGATACTCTGGGCTGGGGAGCCAGGCATGGGGTTGGGACCTTGTGCTTCTCAGGAGGTCCTTGAAAGCTGAGTTATTCCTCTGGATTCTCAACTGCTGCACATGGATGTAGGGCCAGCCCTTTTTACATCTCTGTCCTTTCTGCCAGTCTCAAGGTGGCTTCTTCTGCACATATTTGGTTTTAAGACTTTTGTTCCACTAGTTTTCAGTTGGTTATTGAGGTTGATTGCTCTGTAATTAGTTGTAATTCTGATTTAGTCCTGTGAGGAGGTAAGTGTAAATTCCACCTACTCCACCACCATTTTGGATCTTGAGTACAGGTATTTTTTTATCCTCATTTTAAGGTTCAGAACCCTGAAGAATCGTGACTTGCCCTAGGACACAGGGTATTAAGTAGAAGATCCCTTTGTTCTAATTAATATACCAATGCTCTTCCATGTATTCTGTGTTGCACTCTGACTGTTCCTTCTGCCTTTTGGGTGATATACTACTTTGAGATCTTTCTTTGACGGCAAGTTCTCACATGGTTGTTTCTATTCTTTTCCTCCATGGTCTAGTTCTTAAACTAATGTTCCTTCCCAGCCCAGAAATTCTCAAATGTTAGAATACAACAGAATCATCTGTGATGCTTCTTAAGAACTCAACTCCAAGCAATTTAATTTATTGTGTTTGGATTGGCGGATGCAGGAATCTCCATTTTAACAGGTAATCTAAGTCACTTTGATACAAGAAGTCCAAAGACCACCCTTTAAGAAATGTTTAAACTATTCTGAAATACAGCTACAATCAGATAACCCTCAGAGTGAAAATTGCTGGAGGATTCGTCAGTGTGAGTGTGGTGTTGCCTGGAATTACAGAGCTCTCACACAATGTAAATTGAACAATGTGAAACATTCGATCAACACAGTTGTTCACTGCAATAAAATGTCAACATTTCAAGTCTTTTATCAAAAAACTTCTTAAGAATCATTTTTCCACTCACGGTCATGTTTAAAAGAAATTACAGCTGCTCCCACTTTTGTCACTCATACTTTCAAGTCTGTCTACAAATGAACAAAGTGCAGCTATAGCTATATTTGCAGTTGTGTGGAACAAATCCATTGCCTTCAAGATTATAAGACTGTGTCAACAATAAAAATAATAAAATTGATTGTAAAAATTATAAGCCTGACTAATTAAAACTAACAAAAACCCTAGTAAAACTCTAGTGAGTAAGAATAGATTTTTAAGCATATAAGCAAAGGAAGAAATGAAAAATGGAAAATTCAATAGATTTGGACTATACAAAAAATTTTAAAATGAAGCTTAAAGCCATTACTAAACAAGAAAACTTAAAAGAGGGCATAAACTGGGAAAAATGCTTGCAGCAAATATTAAAAAGGGATGATACATTTGAAATATTAAAAAGCTCAGAAAAATTTGCCCTGGCTGATGTGGCTCAGTGGGTAGAGTGCCAGCCAGTGAGTGGAAAGGTCACTGGTTTGATTCTCAGTCAGGGCACATGCCTGGGTTGCAGGCCAGGTCCCCAATGGGGGGCGGTGCGTGAGAGGCAACCATACATTGATGTTTCTCTCCCTCTCTTTCTCCTTCCTTTCCCCTCTTTCTAAAAATAAATAGAAATTTTTTTAAAGCTCATAAAAATCAAAAAGGAAAATAAAGAACACAGATAGACATAAATACACATGAGGCAATTTCAAGAACATAAGAATATATTTTTTAAATGTTCAATATTTTATGCCCATCAGTAGATGATTGGATCAAAAAACTATGGTACATTTACACAATGGAATACTATGCAGCAGAAAGAAAAAAAGAACTACTAAACTTCGCGACAGCATGGATGGAACTCGAGAGCATTATGCTAAGCGAAATAAGCCAGGGGGCAAAAGACAAATACCATATGATCTCACCTATAAGGGGAACCTAACCAACAAAACAAAGATGCAAGGAAAATAAGACCAGCAACACTGAAAGGAAAAGAAACCAACAGAGACAAGAGGGAAGGAGGGAGCAGGGGTGGGGGAAAAGGAAGGGAAGGGGAAAGTCAAGAAACATATAGCAAGGACTCATGGACAAAACCAAAGGGGAAGAGCTGAGGGAGGGAGGGAGGGAGGGGGCAAGGGAAAGTGGTGGGGGGTAGGCAGAGACAAATGTATTTGAAAAAATAAAAAAAATGTAAAAAATAATAATAATTCTATTTATAGTTAATGGTTAAATAATTCTGAATGATCTTAAATTTTAAAACTTATAAAGCTCCCTGCATATGGGAAAATCCTATTTAGATCCTAAGTGAGCATATAAACCCTGTATGGATAGATATGCATAATCTGTTTCCTTTGTGTGAATTATGTGATATTTACAATGACTTATTAAAATAGGAAAATTTAAAATATAAAAAATAAATAAATGTTCAATATTTTAAAATGGCACTGATATACACCATTTTTGTCATTCAAATGAAACACTTTTAAATGATTATCTGGGAGATGGTTCGATGAAATGGACAGGCACACTCAAACACTGAGGGTGGGTGGATAAATTGGTACAAATTTTATTTTTTTCTAAATATTTAATTTATTTTTTAGAGAGAGGGGAAAGGAAGGAGAAATAGAGGGAGAGAAACATCAATGGGTGAGAGAACCCTCTCGTACGTGCCCGAACTGGTGACTTGGTCCACAGCCCAGCTGTGTTCCCTAACTGGGAATTAAATCAATGAACTCTTTTGTGGGACAACGCTCAACCCACTGAGCCACACCAGTCAGGGTGATACAAACTTTTTAAAAAATAATTTAAAAATTAATATCATAATGGGTTTTTTTTTATCACACACTTAGACACAGTAAGTTCTTTTGTAGGATTCTAGTGTAATAAAACAACCAGAAATTCAGACAAAGTTTAAATACAGAATTATTTTTAAGATGGAAACATTGGAATTAAAGTGAATTTCCAATCACGAAAGCATGTTACTTTTAATAAACAACTCATGGTGTATTCATATGGCAAAATGTTATATAACACTTTAAAATCCTATTTTCAAATACTTAATGGTACCTGAAAATGTCTCAGATGTGAGGACACTTTAAAAAGCTAAGATATAGCATGTTATATATAATATATCTCAATTTTCAAATATTTTATATGCACATTAAAAACTGTAAATAAATACATCAAAATGCTAGCAACCATTATTTCTAAGTGTTGAGATTTTTATTCTTCTGTTAATACATTCCTGTACTATCAATTCTCTACAATGACCATATGTTACTTGTATAATAAAAAAAATGCAACAAATGGTATTTCAAAAGTCCCTCTGAAACCATAACATAAAGAAGAAAAATATGTCAGCTTAATTAATTTATAGTTTGCAAGTGACAGAAAACACTCACCACTTGTTTCTGTAGCAGCCACTGGAATCCATTTATGGAATACCAGTGACCTTATATTCTCAAGACAACTGTTATCTGTCTCCCTAATTGAAAAAGAGGGATATGGAGTAAAGACAACAGCCTCTGAGAACAGATGTCTGAAAGGAGATAAAACAAGTATCAGGATAAAGTAAAATGAACATTTTACCAGCATTCCTTAGTCTAACTATATTCTAATTTAAGATTCTTAGACTATAATGTTTCTCCTTATACAATCCAATATACCAACTGATCAACACAACACCATTAATATTTTTTAATGTTTTCTTAACAGAAAAGACTTTCCTTCAAGAATTTGAAATTGTAATTATAACAGAAATGCCTTATCCCTTCCATGACTGTTGTTGGATGGTTGGGAAGGGGTTAATTTTGGTAATTAAAAGACTGAAAAGGAAGAAGACACATGCTGGGATATTTAATCCACCCTATCAAAGACCAACCTGGCTTGAGAAAATACCAAAGAATCTTAGGCATCCATATTAATTTTACATTGATCATACTTGATAAACTGGTGACACAGAGCTAATTCTAGTATACTGCCTGCTAGCTAAATACACACCTAGAACCCAAATTTCTTCATATTAAAATCAGCATGGAAAATGGGTTCCTCTTAGTTGCTGGGCAAATGAAAACAAAGTCGGAGTCACTTCATGTAATCTGGGAGGGAGGTAGAGCCCGGAATTTTTTCCCAGCTCCGTAGGAGGTCATTACTTGAGCATTCCCACACTCAAAGCAGGAATTAGACTTGGTGAGTTTAATTATCTGTGTTTAAAAGGACAGGTTCAAAACTGACAAATTTCACAGGTTGATGAACTGTATCTAACTTGTCACACCAACTAACATACTGGGTGGCCACTGTATGCAATATAATTTGAAAGATATTTTAAGGATTATGCATCCAAATCTCCCCTCCCCACTCCTCTCATACAGGCTGTCATGATGCCCAATAAACCAATATTTGCCAGGGCATTTACAATATTAAGAGGGATAGCAAGGAATTAGTAAATAACCAATCAGCAGAGATGAGTTTATTAATTCAAACCTATACTTTGATACTTAGCAAAAGAAAGCAGAGACTGAGAGTGAACATGGGAAAGCAGATATTGTAATGATTCTTTGAGGCAGGGGAGGAGAGTTACTCAAAGGAAAAGAATGGGCAAAAGAGTCTTAAAGACAGATTTTTGCCTGCATTAATTCAACAGACATTTATTGAGCCAGGCACTGCGTTGGCACTGCAAATATAAGGAAAAGGGACTTCCCTTAAAGATTTCATAGTCAAATATTATATTCTAGTAAAAAACTCTGGCAGACAGTCTCTTCTTCATCTTTCATCAAACATTTATTTACTCTATTATACCTCAAAATCTTTTAAGGTAGAATCACTGCCAACTATATTTAGTCGAAGGGAAAGTCCATGCTTCAAAAGCTAGGTATGAAATATTATGAGAGTGGGGAGATAGAACCAACCATTATCTCTGCCTGGAGGGGCTGGAGAAGTCATCTCCAAAGACCTGTCATTTGATGTGGGGATTGAAGAATGGTTAGGGATTTGTTAGGTTAGAAAGAAACATGAAAGTAGACCTCAAATAGGAGCAGAGGATAAATGATAGGTATTATTTATCAATACTATGATATATGTTATATTTAATCCTTCATCCAATCACACTTAATTGACTACATGCTTTATACCTAGCCTATGCTGAAGTAAGAATTCTCTGAATTTTCTAATGAGGATACACAGAGACTTTCCCAAAGCCACACAGATAGTAAGAGACATTCAAACCAAGTCCTGACTATCTACTAAACATACATATTTTCCATTCCACTCTCCAAATTGGGTTACATAGGTATACAGGCATATTTGAGAAATGATGAAATATCTGGTTTGGCTACAATATAATGGAACGTGGGAGGGGGTGAGAAGTGGCAACAGAAAATCTGTGGAGTGTTTCACTAATTTACATGTTAAGGTTTACATATCTGATCATTTGCATTCCATTTTAAAAAAGGAGAAATAATTTCTTTTCTGTGCCTTTCCAAGAAGATGTTGGAATGGGTACAATAATAATTTTCTAAAGTTTTTAGAAACTTATGACCCCACAATATTGAGGAGGAAAAACACAAGAAATTAATATTGATTCTCAATGCAACCATTTTTTACTTGTAATTACTGCAAATCATGAATATGTATCACCTAGCTTTCCAGACAATACCCAGAACCCAAGCAATGATAAGGGAACAGCTGCCTGAAGCAAATATGGAGAAGAGTACCAAACAAAATTGACAACCTTCTGGCTGCATCTTAAAAATATTCTGTTTATGTTAATTTGTTTTTGTATTCCAAAAAACATTGCCCAAATCTACATGTACCTTGAGAATGTATTTCTCATCAAATTAAATCTCATGAAATGCTCTAAAAATATGTTGTGTTACAAAATAAAAGAAAGCATTTTGCAATAAAGATTGAGTTGTTGAGTAGTGCAAACCAATAGTCGTTTTATGAGATTTTTATTACACCTTCAGGGCAATAATTAAAATAACCTCAGTGGTGAGGAAAAAGAATTATAACCTGTACTGAGATTTAAGCTACTGGCTTTAACTTTGTAGATGTTTATGTTTAAGCAAATATTTAGTTGCCATGGAGCACCAAAGCATTATAATTAATTTAATGGCTTTTGATAGGAAAACTAAAAACAAATTAGCCCTGAGCATGGTACTTTCATTTTATATAATTTAAAATAATTGAAAAAAACTACTAATGCTTATGCATTTCTTGAATTTGTATAATGCTGTCCTCTTTCATATACGTTGTCATAAATTATGAACCAACTTCACTTTTAGAAACAGAACTTGTATTTCTAATTATGTATAAGACACTATGAGACATTTGGAAAAAATTATAGCACTACTGA
The DNA here is from genome assembly GCF_021234165.1 of Pteronotus mesoamericanus. Lineage (NCBI taxonomy): Eukaryota > Metazoa > Chordata > Mammalia > Chiroptera > Mormoopidae > Pteronotus > Pteronotus mesoamericanus. Next base: position 154,235 of record NW_026555283.1, on the reverse strand, counting down.
TAAGCATTCAATTAGCCGAAGTTTCTTACCTGCTCTTTAGAAGCTGAGCTGTTCCAAACCTTCTTTCTTCCACAAAAAATTTGGACTGATATAAATAATTAATAAAAACTACTGATTTATTTTTTAATATTTTAATAAAACAGAAATGAAAGAATTACCTAATTTGACAAAGTAGATTAATCTCAGTTCAAAAGTAAATTGTATGTCTCTTGTGAAAAGGGTATCTACTAACTCCACTATTATTAGAATTTTTTTACTTTTACTGAATTTATTGGGGTGATATTGGTTAATAAATTATATCGGTTTCTAGTATATGATTCTATATTACAAGTATTCATTTTTGAAAAATTTATATTTGACTCAAAATAGAAAATAAGCTGTAGAAAAGACCTCAATATTCTGAATCATTTCTGGTAAAAAAAAAAATGCTATGTATTACTACTTTAAATATTTCAAGACAAATTTTTTTTAATTTATTTACTTTTTAAATACATTTGTCTCTGCCTCCCCCCGACCTCTTTCCCTTGCCCTCTCCCACCGTCCCTCCCTCAGCTCTTCCCCTTTGGTTTTCTCCATGAGTCCTTGCTATATGTTCCTTGACTTTCCCCTTCCCTTCCCTTTCCCTGCCCCCCGCTTCCCTCTTGTCTCTGTTGATTTCTTTTCCTTTCAGTGTTGCTGGTCATATTTTCCTTGCATCTTTGCATTGTTGGTTAGGTTCCGCTTATAGGTGAGATCATATGGTATTTGTCTTTCGCCCCCTGGCTTATTTCGCTTAGCATGATGCTCTCCAGTTCCATCCATGCTGTCGTGAAGTATAGTAGTTCTTTTTTTCTTTCTGCTGCGTAGTATTCCATTGTGTATATGTACCATTACTTTTTGATCCAATCATCTACTGATGGGCATTTAGGTTGCTTCCAACACTTGGCTATTGTCAATTGTGCTGCTATGAACATTGGGGTGCATAGGTTCTTTTGTATTGGCGTTTTGGTGTTCTCAGGGTATAGTCCCAGCAGGGGAATCGCTGGATCAAAAGGCAGTTCCATTTTCAGCTTTCTGAGGAAATTTCACACTGCTTTCCATAGTGGCTGCACCAGTCTGCATTCCCACCAACAGTGTACTAGGGTTCCCTTTTCTCCACAGCCTCGCCAGCACCTGTTGTTTGTGGATCTGTTTATGATGGCCATTCTGACCGGTGTGAGGTGGTACCTCATGGTGCTTTTGATCTGCATTTCTCTGATGGCTAGTGATGCTGAGCATCCTTTCAAATGCCTCTGGGCCCTCTGTATCTCCTCCTTGGAAAAGCATCTGCCTGGGTCCTTGGCCCATTTTTTGATTGGATCATTTGTGAAGACAAATTTTAAAAAAGAAAGATTGCTGGACAACTGGTTCTAGCCCTGCACATACAGTCTGTGCAGCTGGGAAGCTCCACCACATAGTCATATGTTGCTGGGAAGTAGAAGAGGCTGGTACTCATCTTTCGGTTTTAAATAAGTACAGCCAACACTTTGATATCTGTTATCTATGCCTCTCTCCTTGAGGGGTTTTCTGCTCTACTAAAATTATACCTTATACCGATGCAGAATTATTATGCCATTTTAATGAGCAGTACCTGCTTCAATCAAGATCTTAAAAATTGGAAAGGATAAATAAAGCTAGAATCTTTCTCAGACTTGAAAAGAAAGGGCTTCATTGGCCTTTAACAGAAGATAAAGAATTTTGTAGACTCCATAATAAGGTAAGGAAGAAAGGAGAATTAAGGAAGCAAAGTAGATAAATTCTTTCCATTGTGTGGCAGAATGACCTGACAAGTGACCTCTTTGCAGACACTGAATTGTTCCTAATGATGTGAATAATTTACTCCAGCTTTCCAAGGAATAGTATAGTGACTTTTAAGCTTCTTAGGATCTGAGTAAATGATTAGAGAGCAGGCTCAAAGAGAAGTCTGAATAAGGGCTCTCTGCCTGGTGTGATCTATTGGGAGGCACTGTCTCAAAACGATCAAATCATCACTCTGCTGAGTGTCAGGTTTCCCTTGCCTTCCTTTGTCTCCTTTTCAAGCCCTCATTTTGGACCAAGTCCTGAGAGCTTGGATTTTGTTTCATTTGGTTGGCTGAGTTCCTGATCTTGGTCAGTCCTGGCCCTACTATTGCTACCTAGATGTGAGACTTTGGAGGCTAACTTAGATCCTACCTGTCTTTTGACCTCAGCCAATACCCTTTTGTTGACTTCCCTTCTCCAGGAAACTGACAGCTGGAAGGGACTCTACCCTACTACACGGCACAAGTTATGGCAATGTCACTGGAACATGACCTAACTTATTTGCAAATCCACACTTAAAATTGAATTACATAGAAAAAAATTATAATCCCCCAAATGCCAAATGGTACAAATAAATTTATAGAAGGCTTTTAAAAGAACCAAAAGATTAGGGCAAGTCATTTTATTCCTGTAGGCCTCAGTTTTACTTATCTGTAATGTGAGGGAGATGGCCTATAATGTTCCTTCTAATAAAAATCAAATTATTTTAGTTTTAAATTTGATGCTTCAGGGACCTTATTATTATAATATAAAATTAAAGAAAATGTCAGCTATATGTTATGGGTGTTTCTGTTATCATCATTTATTTTAGAATATATTTGTTTTACTTAAATTTAGATTTCATAGGTAGGACAACTTGTGTTGTATTTTCTGGAATTTTTTATAAATTATGTCTCTGTCTACAAGGCATATCCTGCCTGGAGGATAAACTGAAAATCTGTTGTTTTATATTTGTAACAAACAACTGGTTTGACTAAATTTATCACTGAAATTATTCTATAATTTAATATCCTATAGAATATAGCCTGGAGATAAAACACCCCTTGATTCCAATCTTCATAGTACTAAAATAACTATGTTGTTAATCCTGGATACCACCTAAAAATAGTACTAAAAAAAGAGAATTATATTCTTCCTGCTGCCACTGGCATGAATTGCTATTACGTGGGTCCATTGACTTACCCTTCAAAGTTGACAGTGCCATTTGGTTGAAAGAAAACACCATGTGTATACTTGTGAAAATAAATGCATGCTATTATACACAGCTAACATTAAGTTAGGCATAATAAACATGCCTGCTTATCTGTGAGATTTACCACCAGCAGGGCTAAGCAATTTTCCATGGAAGTAAGAAACATGAAATCATCAGCAGTTTTCCTGTGCTTTATTTCTTGGAATAAAATTATAGTGAACACTTCTTGTAAGATCCTCTGGTTCTAATACCAGGCTGCAGAGTCAGACATGAGATAGTGTTCTCTCCTCCCCAGCTCTTACATTACAAGCCAAATGACATTGGGCAAAAATTATTTATTCTTTAAGCCTTAGTTGTCTCATCTGAAAATGGGGATAATAATAATGCCTCCATTATTGGAATAGTTATTAGCATTAAAAAAGATACTGTTTTTTAAAATTATATTTTATTGATTACGTTATTACAGTTGTCTCAAATTTTTCCCCATTGTCACCCTCCACCCAGCACCCCCGACTCCCTCAGGCAATCCCCACACCGTTGTTCATGTCCATGGGTCACACACATAAGTTCTTTGACCACTCCATTTCCTACACCGTATGAGTAGTTCACATCACCATGGCTATTCTGTAACTACCTATTTCTACTTCTTAATCCCCTCACCTATTCACCCATTCCCCCAAACACCCCTCCCATCTGGCACCATCAAAATGCTCTCCATACCCATGATTCTGTCTCCGTTCTGCTTGCTTGCTTAGTTTGTTTTTTTGGATTAAATTTTTGATAGATATGTATTTATTGCCATTTTATTGTTCATAGTTTTGATCTTCCTCTTTTTATTAAATAAGTCCCTTTAACATTTCATATAATAATGGTTTGCTGATGATTAACTCCTTTAGTTTTTTCTTGTTTGGGACATTCTTTATCTGCCCTTTGATTCTAAATAATAACTTTGCTGGGTAGAGCCATCTTGGCTGTAGGTCCCTGCTTTTCATGACTTTGAATATGTCTTGCCAATCTTTTCTAGCCTGAAAAGTTTTTTTGAGAAATCAGCTGACAGCCTTATGGGAATTCCCTGGTAGGTAACTAACTGCTTTTCTCTCACTGCTTTTCATATTCTCTCTTTATCTTTAAACTTTGGCATTTTAATTATTATGTGTCTTGGAGCAGGCCTCTTTGCATCCATCTTGTTTGGGACTCAATGTGCTTCCTGGACTTGTGTGTCTATTTCCTTCACCATATTAGGGAAGTTTTCTTTCACTATTTTTTCAAATAGATTTCCAGTTTCTTCCTCTTCCTCCTGTCCTTCTGGCACCACTATGATACAAATGTTGGTACTCTTGAAGTTGTCCCAGAGGTTCCTTACACTATCCTCATTTTTTTAATTCTTTTTTCTTTTTGCTCTTCTGATTGGCTCCTTTTTGCTTCCTTGCATTCCAAATCATTGATTTGATTCTCAGCTTCATCAACTCTATTGTTGATTCCAACTATGCTGTTCTTTCTTTCAGTTAGCATATCCCTTATTTCTGACTGGATATTTTTTGTGCTGCTGAGGTCCTCACTAAGTTCCCTGAGCATCCTTATAACCAGCGTTTTGAACTCTGCATCTGATAGATTGTTTATCTCCATTTTGTTTAGTTCTTTTTCTGGAGTTGATCTATTCTTTCATTTGGACCATGTTTCTTTGTCTCCTCATTTTGGCAGCCTCCCTGTGTGTGTTTCTATGTATTAGGCAGAGCTGCTATGACTTCCTGTCTTGGTAGTGTGGTCTAAGGTAGTACGTGTTCTATAGGGTCCAGTGGTACAGCCTCCCCTATCACCCAAGCTGGGTACTCAAAGTGTGCCCTTTGTTGGGCTGAGTAAACCCCTCCTCTTGCAGTTGAGCATTGATTGCTGTTGGCAGGTCAATGGGAGAGATTTAGCCAGACCAGTCAGCTGCAAGGACTGGCTGTGACCCACTGACCACCAACCTCTGCCCTCTGTAAAAAAATCAGCCGTGCAGGGGCCTACTCCACAGAACAGTGAGAGAAAAGCAGTTAGTTACCTGCAGGGGAGTTCCCATAAGACTGTGAACTGATTTCTCAAAAGAAACTTTTCAGGCTGGAAGGGATTAGCAAAAAATATTTAAAGTCATGAAAAGCAGGGACTTATAGCCAAGATTGTCCTACCCAGCAAAGCTATCATTTAGAATCTAAGGGCAGATAACTTAATATCTATTATACCCTTGTTCAGGTGACTCTATGGCACTGATAAAGAAACATTCTTGGTTCTGATTTACCAAAGAGATGTTTGTTCATTCAAAATGAAACTTCTTGTCTTCAACCCTTTTGTGACCCTAAGGAACCTGTTGATTATTTAGACCAAATATCCAATTATTTTTACTGCAATTAGTTATTCAAACCTAGCATGATTTCATCCATAAACCAATACAGGCACATGATTACTTAAACCTTTCTAAAAGTATCAAAGAAAAAATATATCATCTTTTACTATCCAGGTTGCATTTCTGGCTTCATTTGATTTGTTTAAAATGTTTTGTAATGTTTAAGTCTCTTTTGTGGCACATTGAAGCACCTTGTCCTCATTGCAACCAGAATGGCCAACAAGGGATCATGCTGGCCAAAGATAGGGCACTTTATCTTCTAAGGCCATTTCGGCTCCTGAGTTTAGTTTGTCTCTTACAGTAGAGATACTTTCTATATGTGTTTTTTGCCATCATACATCAAATCCTCATAAGTATGGTATTCTTGTGCTAAAGTGCCTAATTGTGTATATCTTTTTTTAATACCAGCTTTATTGAGATATAATTCATAATACCGTGCAATTCACCTGCTTAAGTGGTAAAATTCAATAGTTTTTAATGTATTCACAGCATTGCACAAACATCACCACAATCTATCTCAGAGCACTTTTATGACCCCCGAAGGGAACCCCATTAGCAGTAACTCACCTTTTTCCTTCAAATGTGCCCCCTTTCTTGCCCCCGATTTTAGGTAACGACTAATCTACTTTCTGTTTCTGTGTATTTCCTTTTTTGTCCATTTCATATAAATGGAATCATATAACATGCAGTCTTTTGTAATTGAATTCTTTCACTTAGCATAATGTTTTTAAAGTTCATCCATGTTGTAACACTGTCACTCTCTTTTTAAAGTAACATTTTGCATATTTAGTAGATATAAACTCAAATATTTATATTTTTAAATTTGATTATATATTCACTCTCTCTTTTTCCCTCCCTGTCTTCACCAAAATCTCGCCTAACATATTTGGAAATCAAACAAGCATAATAGGCTAGACATGATAGTTTCTTTAGGAGCTTGATTAGTGGTGTGGAAATTATGGATAATCCTTATGAATTCTGAAATATGCTCTAGATTTTATTCCAAAGGGTCTTCAGTATATCTTTAACAGCTCCTCCTCATAGGACACCTCCAATATTTGAAATTGCATTCTGATGAATGTTGGGAGTGAATATTTCCTCCAAAAAAATGGTATTAAAATCCAGACAAACAAAAGTGAAATCAAGCCCAGGCTGGTGTGTTGGGCATCATCCCACAAACGGAAAGGTTGACAGTCAGGGCACATGCTTTGGTTACGGTTGGGGGTAAGCGAGAGGCAACCAATTGATGTTTCCTTTGTGCATTGATGTTTCTCTCCTTCTCTTTCTCTCTCCCTTCCCCTCCTTCTAAAAAATAAATAAATAAAATCTTTTTTAAAAATGTTGAAGTCAAGATATGTATGTAGAACAGTGTGCTCACCTACCTTGTCCTGTAATTTAAAAGCATGTTCATTTTTCCTTTAAAAACAAAATGTCACATGTGCTAGTTGGTTACATCAACTTTATGGGTGGAGTGATTAATATGGCGTATTTGTAAAGTAACTGTCAGAACTGCTATAACCAAAAATAAGACTTTCTTTCTGTAAGTTGAAGTTTAATGATTATAAAACAAGATTCAGAAGTCTTTTCAATCCGTAAAATACAATAAATATTTTATTTTTAAAATATATTAAAGAGATGAGATCAAAGCCACCTTCATGACTTCTCTGCTTCAGCCTAAGTATCTTCATTTTTTTTCAGAATTCCTACAGCATCCTTCATATATTCTATCTTGAAATGTTTTCTCATTATTTCATATATGTTGGTTTTGCTATTTAATTATTACACTATTAATTCCATGTGTGTTGGGATCATACTTTTTTTCTATGTTGCATATAATACTTAATTCAATGATGAGAACATAAAAAGCACTTAAAAATGTTGTCAACTAATTACATATTTAACAGACAGAAAACTTAGGAAGAGATATTTTAATTTTGAGCATTTCTAGTGATGAAAGTGACTTTCATTGGATCTGCATAATGGAAAATTAATATTAATCAAATATATCCTAATCCCAGGAAAGACATTTCATTTTTTAACTTTTATTCTTTTTTTAACAAGTGAAAATATGAAAATACTTTTTGACATGTCACAATAGTTTGAATGTTTTAGTAGACATTCAGATTGATATTAACCACTGAGGCTTTAAAAATATGATATTTAAAAGTACCTATTTAAGAAATTAACATTCCTGTATTACACATGTGTACATTTCAAGTTAGAAACATGAAAACATCCTTCACTCAGTAAACAATGGACATAACTGTTTAAATATTTATATCCTGGATCAAAAAATTTTGAAAATTTTCCAAGTCTACCAAGATTTCCTCTATGCCTAATATTTTAAGGATTAAAGAAACATTTAAAATTATACTTAATTTAAAAAAATTTGTGTCACTATTTGCTGTGGCTCTTAATCTGTACTTTTAACAAGATGTAACATGTTTACTAAAATAAGCAATTGAGGATCATTCCCAGAACCTCAAATATAGTTACATGAAATAGAATTATCATATAAACCATAAAAGAAAAATAGATTGCCTCCTGGAAATAAACTGACAAGTTAAGAAGCAATTAATTAAAATAGATTGGTACACAATTATATATTTAGACATTGAGGAAACAATTAAGCTAGAAGAAATTATTTAGCATTGAACTGATCAAGATTCTTGATTTCTTACTTCTATTATATAATGGTTGTGTAGCAAAATCACATTTTAATAGACTATAAAAAGGATGATTTTATAAATGGATGAAAAGGAAACAGATAATTTACCTTAACAAAATTGTAGGGAAAAACTCAGACAACATGCAAATGATAAACTGTGAATTAGATTAGGGAGAGTGTTGGGCAGAGCTACGGCAAAAAGAGCAAAGAAAGGAAAGATGTGCTTGTAAAAAGGAGGAAATAAAAATGTACTGGACGTCGCTGACTGCTGTGGCTCAGTTGATGGGGTGTTGTCCCACAAACCAAAAGGTCGTGGCTTAGATTCCCTGTCAGGGCGCATGCTTGGGTTGCGGGTTCAGTCCCCAGGTCAGTGAGTGTGTGAGAGGCAACTGATGTTTCTCTCTCATATTGATGTTTCTCTCCCTTTCTTTCTCCCTCCCTTCCTCTCTCTCTAAAAATAAACAAATAAAATTTTAAAAATGGATTGGACAGAGATACAACTTAAAGTGGAAACTGGAGCCTCCTATGACATCAGAGGAGTACAGGAAGAAGAAATGGTTTACAAAACTTTGTGATACTGATTTAAACTTATTTATTACAAAGACATACGGGATTGAAAATTGAAGATGGAAAGAAAGGATGAAAAGTTTTAGGCTATTAATTCATAGGGTTTGTGAGAGACCAATACATATAGCTTTTTTTTTTGTTTTTTATTTTTACAAGAATAGAGCCATAAAATCACCATTAATTCAACAAACATGTACTGAGCTCCTATGAGCCAGGTGCTATGCAAGTTGCTGTTAAGATGAATTAGAGCCTATACTCTGCGTGTAAGCAATTGGAAGGGACTCTGAAGATCATCTGTGTAAGCCTTGTTTGTATGGATAGGAAAAGCTACCAACTTTAGTCTACTTTGTGAATGATCTTATATGAGTTGAATAAAGGGTATGAAAGGTCAGAGAGAAAATGCAGTTGGAATACAGCTTTGAGACTGAGGTTCCTTTCTTAAGAGAAAATGTTAATCTTTTGAAAGGCCTTTAGATTTCGAGCAGCACAAAGGTAGCTTAGTTACATGAAAATGCCTATGTTAATAGTAATCATTAAAATGGAGTTCTACCTGTATTACATTTCTTGAGTTTGTTAAATAGGAATCTCAACTAGCATCCAAATAGGTGCTTCCATGTTTAAGGCATCTTTTATCTGCTGGAAACTACTGAGGCAATGAAAAGTACTGCTATGGAAGATCCACTAGCCGCACCCTCCTGACATCTGCCAGTCGACCCTGCTGAGCTTGAGCTCTCAGGGAGGTCAGGCCAGTATCTGGGACAGACTGAGTTGTGTGGCTCTAGGATGGGATCCATTTTTCCCTCAGATGCCCCACCTGCGCAGAGCCCTCCCCTCACACAGCCAGATCTTGGTCTCTTTGGACCTCACCAACTCTGCTGGCTTCCCCTGACAACTCTCTGAGCTCCCTCTTCCTGTCCCACCATAAAGATGTATGAGCACCCAGTGGGTGGCAGCAGGCCTTGGTATACCCTGGTACTTTTGCTAAGTGGCCTTAGACCTAGGACTGACATCAAGTTTAAATTTGTATCAGCCTGGTGAACACCACGCATTCCCTACCTGGTTGCTCTCACTGAGAACCTGCCTCACAAAACTTGCATACTACCAGGTGCTTGTTCAGTGACTGAACCTAAGAGGAAGCTGGTGGGTGAAGGCAGGTGCAGGCAGATCTTGGGGTGCTTTGGACCTTTTGCTGACTTGTCGCCTGGCTCAGTGTTGGAGGAAGCCAGGCCTTAGTGCGCAGCTTGGTCCTTCCCCAACACACTCAGGCCCACCAGAGGCAGCCACAAACTTGATGATTTTGTAGCTGCAAAAATGTAACCACAGGCAGTGTCTAGCATTGGCCTGCACCAGATTCTCTCCCAAGAGACCCCAGAACCAACACATCAAGAAGTGAGCTCCAGACATCAGAACAGGATTTAATTAACCTCACAAGAGGCATATCCAAAGAATAAGCTCAGCAGGCACCAGGCCCTGCTAAGGCAAGCTCTGCTTCATATGGTCAGCACCTGCACAGCAACTCATACACTGTGCTCGAGGTTGATCCTCACAGTCAGCCAGCCTGAGAGTCGAACCCATGAACAAACAGACAAACCAACAGCAATCAAGACTCAATTACAACCCTCACCGGGTAACTCAGTTGGTTCGAGTGTCGTCTGGATATGTCAAGGTTGTGGGTTCGATCTCTGATCACAGCACATACAAGAATCGACCAATGAAGGAATAAATAAATGGAACAACAAATCAATCTCTCTCTCTCTCTCCCTCCCCCCTCAACTCAATACAATTTTTAAAAAGACTCAATTACAACAGGAGGGCCCACATAAACCACACATGGGACATACCAGGAGCACCCAGCTTGGTGACCAGGGAGACTACACCACTAGGTCCCACAGGACACCTCACATAAAGCTACCAAAGTAACCCTGGCTCGTGTGGCTCAGTGGATTGAGCAGGGACTGCGAACCAAAGGGTAGCTGGTTTGATTCCCAGTCAGGGCATAAGTCTGGGTTGCAGGACAGGTCCCCAGTAGGGGGTGCTTGAGAGGCAACCACACATTGATGTTTCCCTCCCTCTCTTTCTCCTTCCCTTCCTCTCTCTAAAAATAAATAAATATTTGTTTAAAAAGAGAATGACTTTTAAAAAAAAGGCTACCGTAGTATAAGACTGGGAGACATAGCAGATCTACCTGATACATAGAAACAAACACAGAGGGCCAACCAAAATTGGGAGACAAAGAAACATGCCCCAAATAAAAGAAAAGGAGAAATCTCCAGAAAAAACCTAAATGAAATTGAGGCAAGCAATCTACCAGATATACAATTCAAAACAATGGTTATAAGAATGCTCAACAAATTTAGTGAGCACTTCAAAAGCATAAAAAGGGACATAGAAACCATAAAAAGGGAACCAGTCATGAATGGAGAATACAATACCTGAAATAAAGTATATACTAGAAAAAATAAACTGTAGGTTATATAAAGCAGAGGATTGAATCAGTGACTTGGGAGACAAGATAGCAGAAAACACCCAATTAGAGCAGAAAGAGAAAATAGAATTTAGAAAATGAGAATAGTTTAAGGGACCTCCGGGACCACATGAAGTGTAATAATATCCACATCATGGGAGTACCAGAAGAGAGGGCAAAAATTGAGAACCTATTAGAAGAAATGATGACTAAAACCTTTCCTATGAAGGAAAAGGTACACACAAGTCCAGGAAGCACAGGGAGTCCCGAACAAGATGAAACAAAAGAGGACCACACATCATAATGAAAATATCAAAGGTTAAAGGTTAAATGTCAAAGGTTAAAGGTTAAAAGGAACAAGAGAAAGACAGTTACTAGTTACCTACAAAAGAGTTCCCATAAGATTGTCAGCTGATTTCTCAACAGAAACATTTCAGGCCAGAAAGTATTGGCACAAGATACTCAAATTGATGAAGAACAAGGACCTACAACCAAGATTACTCTACTCAGCAAAACTATCATTTTAATTTTAAAACATTTAAAATTAAAGGTCAGATAAAGAGCTTCCCAGATAATTTCATTATCAAAAGAGTATTACAAGAAGGCCCTTATTTAAAGGCCTTCTTTAAGAAGAAGAAAGAAAAAGAGGAATGTAATCATAAAGAATAACATAGCAATAAATATATAACTATCAATAATCACCTTAAATGTAAATGACTTAAGTGCCCTAATCAAAAGACAGGGTATGCCTTGGCTGGTGTGACTCAGTTGGTTCAGGGGGTTGTCCTGTACACTGAAAGGTCACAGGACTTATTCCTGGTCAGGGTACACGCCTGGGTTGTGGATTCAATCCCTAGTTGGGGTGTGTATGAGAAGGAACCAATCAATGCTTCTCTCTCACATCCATGTTTCTCTCCCTCTCTCTCTTTCTCTCTCTCTCTCTCCCTCCTTTCCCCTCTCTCTAAAATCAATAGGCATGTCCTTGGGTGAGAAAAAGAAAAGACATAGGATAGCTGAATGCATAAGAAAATAAGATCCATATATATGCTGTTAATAAGAGATCCACATCAAATGAAAGACAAACAGATTAAAAGTAAAGATGGAAGATGGAAAAAGATATTTCATACAAATGTAAATGAAAAAAAGCTGGGGTACCAATACCTATATCAAACAAAATAGGCTTTAAAACAAAGGCTGTAATAAGGCACAAAGCACACTACATGATGATAAAGGGATCATTCCAACAAAAGGATATAACCCTTGTAAACATTTATGTACCCAATAAAGGAGCACCTAACTATATGAAGCAAATCTTGATGGATATAGAGAGAGAGACTGACAGTAATACAGTCATAGTAAGGGCTTTTAAAACCCCATTGACATTAATGGATAGATCTTCCAGATAGAATACGACAAGGAGACAGCAGCCTTAAATGATACACTAGATCAGATATATTTAATTGATATCTTCGGAGCATTTTGCAACAAAGCAGCAGAATATACATTCTTTTCAAGTGTATATGGACCATTTTCTAGTATAGGCCACATGTTAGGACACAAAACAAGTCTCAATAAAGTTAAGAAGATTGAAATCATAATCAAGCATCTTCTCTGACCACAATGGTATCAAACTACAAATCAGTTACAAAAAAAAAGAACAGAAAAATACATGGAAGCTAAATAACATGTTACTAAACAGCAAATGGCTTAACAATGAGATCAAGGAAGAAATCAAAAGATACCCCAAGGCAAATGAAAATGGGAAAACAACAAGTCAAAATCTGTGGGACACTGGGAAAGCAATCTTAAGAGGGAAATTCATAGCATTACAGGCCTATGTCAAGAAACAAACAAAAAAAGTCTCAAATAAATTATCTAACTTTACACTTGAAGCAACCTGAAAAAGAACAACAAACAAAACCCAAAGTGAATAGAGGAAAGAAAATAATAAAGATAACATTGGAAATAAAATAGAGTCTAAAAAACAATATAAAAGATCAATGCAATGAAGATCTTCTCTAAAAAGATAAACAAGTTTTATAATACTTTGACAAGACTCAACAAGAAAAAAAAGAGAGAGGACCCAAATAAATAAAATGAAAAATGGAAGGGAAGAAATCACAGAAGACACCACAGAAATACAAAGGATTATTAGAAAATATTACAAACAGCTATATGCCAACAAATTGGACATCTGGAAGAAACGGATAAATTCCTAAAAGCATACAATCTTCCAAGACTGAATCAAAAAGAAACAGAAAATCTAAACAGACAGATTATAACACATGGAATTGAAGTAATAATGAAAAAACTGCCTGAAAACAAAAGCCCTTCACCAGATGGCTACACAGGTAAATTTTACCAAACATTCAAAAAATGATTAATATCTACCCATCTTAAAATATTCCCAAAAACTGAAGTGTAGGGAAGACTCCCAAGCTCATTTTACGAGGCTAACATTACCCTGATTCCAAAATCACTACAAAGAAAGAAAATTACAGGACAATATCCATAATAAACATAGATGCAAAAATCCTCAACAAAATATGATCAAACAGAACCCAGCAATACAATAAAAAGATCATACACCATGATCAAGTGGGATTTATTCCTGGGATGCAAGGTTGGTACAATATCTGCAAATCAGTTAATATGATATATCACATAAACAAAATGAAGGTAAAAAAAGCAATATGGTCAGCCCTGACTGGTTTGGCTCAGTGGGTTGAGTGTTGTCTCTCAAACCAAAAGGTCACATCTCTGAAACTGAAAGGTCACCAGTTCGATTCCTGGTCAGGGCATATGCCTGGTTTGCAGGCCTGGTCCCTGGTTAGGGAGCTTGCAAGAGGCAACTGATCAATGTTTCTCTCACACATCAACGTTCCTTTCCCTCTCTTTCTCCCTCCCTTCCCCCCTCTCTAAAAGTAAATAAATAATCTTTTTTAAAAAACCATATGATCATTTCATTAGATGCAGAAAAATCATTTGACAAAATCCAGCACCAATTTATGATAAAAAAAAAAACACCTCTCAGCAAAGTGGGAATAGAGGGACCATATCTCGACGTGATAAAGGCCATACATGACAAAACCACAGCTAACATCATACTGAATGTGGAAAACTAAAAGCATTTCCTTTAGCATCAGGAACAAGACAAGTGTGTCCATTTTCACCACTTGTATTCAACATAGTACTGAAAGTACAAACCACAGCAATCAGACAAGAAGAAGAAATGAAAAGCATCCAAAGTGGTAAGGAAGTAGTAAAACTATCATTATTTTTAGATGATATAATACTGTATATAGAGAACCATAAAGATTCCACCAAAAAACTACTAGAAATGATTAATGAGCTTAGTTACATAGCTGGATACAAAATAAATATCCAGAAATTGGTTGTATTTTTTATATACAAATAATGAGTTATCAGAAATGAAAACTAAGAAGACAGCCCCATTTACAATTGCATGAAAAAAAAAATCTAGGAATAAATTTAACCAAGGAGGTAAAAAACCTGTTCTTGGAAAATTAAAAGACACTGAAGAAAGAAACTGAAAAAGATACAAATAAATGGAAGCATTTACCATGCTCATGGATAGGAAGAATTAACACTGTTAAAATGTCCATACTACCCAAAACAATCTATAGATTTAATGCAATTAATACAATTCTTATCAAAATTCCAATGGTGTACTTCACAGAACTAGAACAAATAATCCAAAATTTATATGAAAATGCCCTATATCTACAGCAATCTTGAGAAAGAATACAAGGTTGGAGGTATGACACCACCTGATATCAAATTATACTATGAAGCTATAGTAATCCAAACAGCATGGTACTAGCATAAGGACAGACATATGGATGAATGGAACAGAATAAGGAGCCCAGAAACAAGCCCACACCTATAAAGTCAATTAATATTTGACAAAGGAGGCATGAAAACACAATGGGAGTAGAGACAGTCTATCCAATAAATGGTGTTGGGAAAATTGGACAGATATATGGGGGGGAAAAAGGAAACTAAACCACTTGTTTAGACCATATACAAGAATAATTTCAAAATGCATTAAAGACTTAATGTAAGACTCAAAACCATAAAACTCCTAGAAGAAAACATAGACAGTAAGTTCCCAGACATTTCTCTTAGTAATATTTTTTTTCTGATATATCTCCTTGGGCAAAGGAAACAAAAATAAATGAATAAACAAATGGAACTATATCGAACTAAAAAGTTTTGCACAGTAGAGAAAAGATGAACCAAACAGAAAGACAACCCACTGAATGGAAGAAGGTATTTGCCAATGATACATTTAAGAAGTGTTAATATCCAAAATTTATAAAGAACTCAGACAACTCAACACCAAAAAACAAACAACTCAATTGAAAAATGGGCAGAGGATCTGAATAGACACTTCTCCAAAGAGGACATATCGATGGCCAATAGACATAAAAAGATGTTTAACATCACTAATCATCAGAGAAATGCAAAGTAAAACCACAATGAGATACCACCTTACACCTGTCAGAATGGCTATCATCAATGAACCAACATCACCAAGTATTGGTAGGAATGTGGAGAAAATGGAACCCTTGTCCACTGTTAGTAGGAATGCAGATTGGTGTAGTCACTGTAGAAGATTGTATGGAGGGTCCTCCAAAAATTAAAAATGGAACTGCCTAAGACCCAGCAATTCCACTTCTGTGTTTATATCTGAAGAAATCCAAAGCACTATTTGAAAGAATATATGCTCACCTATGTTCATTGAAGTATTATTTATAGTAGACAAGTTATGGAAGGAACCCTAGTGCCCATCAATAGATGAGTGGATAAAAAATGTGTTGTACATATATAGAATGGAATATTACTTGGCTACAAAAAGAATAAAAGTTTTCCATTTGCAACAGCATGAATGTACCTAGAGAGCATTATGCTGTCTGAAATAAGTCACAGAAAGACAGTTACCATATGATTTCACTTATACTTGGAATCTAATGAACAATGTAAATGAACAAACGAAACAGAATCAGACTCATAGACACAGAGAACAGACTGATGGTTTCCAGAAGGGAGGGGGTTTAGGGGGCTTGTTGAAAAAGGTGAAGGGATTGAGGAGTACAGATTGGTAGTTAGCAAATATTCATGGGAATGTGAAGTACAGCATAGGGAATATAGTCAATAATATTGTGATAATTATGTATGGTGTCAGATGGGTCCTGGAAATAATGGGGTGGGGAACACTTTGTAGGGTACATGATTATCTAACCACTATGCCATACACCTAAAACTAATACAACATAATATTGAATAAAAACTGTAATTTAAAAAATAAAAAAATTGAAATGACAATATAAAAGCAAAAATATGAATATTTAAATAAAATTGCATTTTAAAGTCACTGGCAAGAAAAAAATAGACATAGTGCCACCGCTGCACCCTGCAGGCTTTGAAACTATGTACCAGCTCACTCCCTTTAAAGGGACATTTCTTAACCAAAAAAACAGGCTGAATTCAGACATCCTCATTGTTAGTGATAAGGAAAGACTTTTGTTAAAGTTTTTATGTAAGGTTTTTGAATAATAAACAAGAAAGCATAAATAGCATTTGTATAGGCTTCTTAATGTTTTGACTTATTCTTAATTCTACAAATTAAAAAATAAACTTAAATAGAATATTTAGTTAAATAATTGAGACAAATATAGCCATCCTTGAAAACTTTATTTGCAGAGTTGCTTCATAAGTCTGTAAATTTAAATTTAAAAGCAGGTGGAAGCTCTTCAGTGATGACTCACAGACATCATAAATGGGTAGAAAACTGAAGTATTATATTTAGTGTATCTAGAAATTTTCTGTAAGGAATTACAGAAACAATACCTTGGGCCAATTATTGAAAACCAGTAATCTCATTTGGGGACCTATTGTAAATGTTCGCGGCAATGCACTGTTTAGTTAATGTAACACCATTATGTTGAAATCAGTATTGTTGAAACTTATTTTTGCGCTGACCCAAACTTGACCCAGTGCAAAATCTATCACAACAGAAATTTAATGTTTTTGAAAGCATGATTGCCTTCTCATTTATTTTTCACCTTCCTGTGCCTTTCATAAGGTTTTCCAGTTGGTTAATCATTAATTAATATTTAACAAGGCTTTTTCCCAGCACCAAGCCCTTTTCTACTTGTCTAGCCTTTAGGCCTTATATGAACTGCCTCACTCCTTCCCATTTAAGAAGCCCTGGCACTGAATACAGGTTAATTTCTCTAAAGAAATTAGTAACAGTAGATGAAGTGGGGGTTCCTTTACAAGAGCATTCAATTTTTTAAGCCATTCTTAATTTAACATTTTTCTTAAAATGCATGTAAAATGAGATGTAATTGAACCAATTTTAAATTCTTTTTTAAAAATTTTCAAGCACACATTTTCTGAACAAAATGATTACTATTGGAACAGGAAGGCTTTGTTTAGGCACTGTCTTCTACAGCTGTCCCACAAGACAATCTCTTGACCTGACCCTGGAGAGTCTCTCTGGCCCTCTGGACATACAATGAGTCAAAGGATCGGAATGCAGATAAGAAGGGGACACCTCCATGTGTGTTAATGAGAGAGGTCAGCTAGGAGTTGGAGGCAATCTCATGGGCAAAGAAGAAGAAAAGCTACTTTGGGAACAGGAGCCTGTCGCCAAGTTTTCTCTGGTGAAGGGAGACTGATGAGAATTGATGTCCATTTCTATTCAAACGTCCCATCATTCCTGCCGACCTCCATCTCTTTCCGCGTGGAATATATACTAGACAGGTGATTTTGATCAAGTTTACTTGGCATAAAGCCAAAGACTTGAGAGCCCCATCCTGTGCATTGTCTACTTCCCAGACTTCCTAAGGAAAGGGAGGATTGCTGCGGTTTCTCCCACTGAGCTGTTCCCTACCTGAGCTGATTGGAGCCAGTGAAACTACTGGAGTCCCTTCCGTACCTGAAAGTCCCTTCCGTACTCTTAAAGATTTCAGGGAGAAACTGTATCTTCCATAGAATTAAGTAGGGGCTTGGTGGCATTCAAACCATCATTCTCGACATTCCCATCTTTTCACTTATTCCACAAGATTTTTTTGACCATGTACTATGAGTCGGGCACTGTGAACTTTCCTAATCTTTTCTTAACCAGAGAGAGGAAGAAGCAGGGGCTGGGGACCAGTGTCAGATCCCAGCCCCACTGTTCCAGCCCGGGCGCCTTTCCCAGTGATTATTCTCCGAGGTCCCCACCCAGCTGATATGACAGGCTCACGGCCCAATCCGCTTCCTGGTTCCCAGGCCGCCTGCAAGCACCACCCGAACCAATGGCGGCGGCCGAGGGGCGGAGGGGCTTGCCGGAGGGGAGGGAGTGCTGGCTTTAGAAAAGCAGCCTCAAAGATTCCGAGAGGCAGAAGTTGTTTGAGCGCGTCGGTCGAAGGCAGTCGGGCCAGATCCGGTACTCTGTGACTTAAGGTAAGTGCTTTGTCAGCACGGGAGGGCACGAAGGTAGGGGGTGTGCCTGGGCGTTGGCTGGAGTGGGTCCTGGGCAGAGCATCTCCCAGAACCTCAGTAGGAACGTGCCTTGCTGGAAGGGGGCGGGGGGATTGGCGGGCGCAGCGGTCTGAGAGTGGGGGCAGGAAAAATCTCAGCCTTAGTCCTTGGGAGCCAAAAGCGATCGTTACCATCAGAGACGGGTGGGACTGACAGTGTTCTTCACGACCAGCACCCGCCGCAAGTACGTTTTCTGCTCTTCACTATAGAGATGGTGCTTTCCCAGTAGTTGCTTTTAACTTGTTGCCAACCTTGAGCTGGAGTCCTTGACGCCAACCCTTGCCCTTCTTCCCTTCTGTGGCGGCGGCCCCGAAGTGTAAACCGAGCGCCCAAACTTCCCTCTGTTGTCCTTCTCCAGCTACTGCCACCCCAACCCCCACCTCACCCCTCTCCCCGCTCCGGATTCAGGAAATCCCGGATCCCGCAGCCTGCGACGCCTCTAGCTCCTGCTCACCCGCCTCGGGTGACCTCGCGGGTCCCCGCCGCCCCGGGGCCCTTGGGGGCGCCGTGTCCCTGGGAGGGAACGAGGCTCGGGTGGCAAGCCGTCCGCCTGCTTCTCCTGTCCTTAGCGAGAGCGTCGCGATCGCACCGAGTCTCCCTATGAGTAAGCACTTTTTTTCCTTTCAGCAGCCGAACATCTCCCAGGCCAATGGGGCAGTACCTTTCTGTTCTCTCCCCCGACTCTCGCCGGCAGTCCGCTCCCTTCACAGCCCTTCCGGCTCTGTAGCCCTGAGCGCGCGGCCACTGAGACTACCGGGGACCTCTCAGGTCGCCCTGGGAGGCAGAGCCTTAGGGGCAGTGGGAGAGCGAGTGCTATCCCCCTCCCCCCACACAGCTGCACTTGCCGGCATTTACTTTCCTCTACCCGCAGTCCTTAAACGCTCTAATGAGAGGCTAAGGGACGCCGACCACCCCGCCCGGGCTTCTCGCCAGTCCTAAAGTTGGCCGCCGCCGCCGCCTATGTTGCTGCTGCTCTACTGTGCAGGCGACTTCAGTTGCCTCGCTCCAGGGCAGGAGATGATCCCAGCCTGGAAGGTGGAGTGAGGTTAATGTCATATACGATGCTTCTTGCACCTCTCCTGATATGTACCGCATCCGTAGTGGTGCGGAAAGTTGAGCTTACAGCTAACTGGGTTGCAGAGCCTGGCCATTTAGGACCAGATAAACGGGATGCTTGGGGTGCCTGACCTGCTACGAGGGGTGCAGGACAGAGAAGAGAGTCTGGCTGGCCACACAGTAGGTATAAAACATATGTGAAGTTAAAAACTGAGGTAATAAGTATTACACTTAATTGCATGTCACGATGTATTTGGGAGCCTGAGTCTGATCCTGAAGATGCAATTTACAGTGAATTCCAACGAAGTGGCCGAAGTCTAATGCATGCCTTTGGGCATCACGTGCCTCAAGTCTCCGATGCCTCTAGGGTAATGGTCACGTGACCTCTTTTGACTTTAAGATAGGAAAGTAACGGCTGAAGTCCCTATTCCAAAAACTACTGGGGCAAAAATAAATAAATAAATAAAGGGAGGGAAGTGTGAACTTAGTTTCTACTCAAGGGGATTCACTTGGATTGGATGAGAGGAACAGAGAGAATTTAGTCGTCAGATTTTATCAAAAATAAAAAGAGGAGTGAGTTGTTTTTAAAATAAGGGTTTGAAATATGTTTGTGCTGGGACATATGGACCTTCACTCTAGTGAAGGCTTTTCTAATTTTAAAAATATGTTATTAATTATTTTCTAGGAAAATTGTACTTTTATTCACATCTTCTCTCATTCGTAAATGATAGATCTGAAGCTATATCCCATAAGATAGTGTTAAAAAAATAAGGCTCTGTCCATATTCCTGGATTTGGCCTATATTCTAATTGTAGTGTTCTCTATATTAGGCATCTGTTTGAAGGTAGTGGATCATCTCTTCACTAAAATTAACTATCAGTTCATTGCCAGAGTGGAGGAGTATGAGGGACTGGGTGAAAAAGGTGGAGGGATTGAGAAGTACAGATTGGTAATTACAAAATTGTCATGCGGGCAGCACAGGGAATAGAGTCAATAATACTGTAATAACTATGTGTGGTTCCAGGTGGGTACTGGAAATATTGGGGGCGGGAACATTTTGTAAAGTATATGATTATCTAACTACTATGCTGTACAACGGAAGCTAATACAAAATAATATTGACTGTCAGATGCCGTTGAAAAATAAAAAACAATAAAATTAACAATCGGTTGTTTGTGATTTGTAATTAATTGGATCAGAAATTAGGTACAAAAACAGTGGACACAAAATTTGACAAATCAAGTTAGTTGGGACTTTGCCTGTAATCAAAATTTTGGTAAAATAATGAGAGGACACTAAACAACTCCCATCGTGACCAATACCCGCCCTTGTGGCCCAAGATGGGGTTGCTGTAGGAAAAACGTGGCAGTTTTGCTATTCAGATTATATATTGCTGAGTATAGAAATGGGCAGAGGAAT
Source organism: Pteronotus mesoamericanus (assembly GCF_021234165.1). Taxonomy (NCBI): domain Eukaryota; kingdom Metazoa; phylum Chordata; class Mammalia; order Chiroptera; family Mormoopidae; genus Pteronotus; species Pteronotus mesoamericanus. The sequence goes on along the minus strand of NW_026555283.1, from coordinate 133,117 downwards.
CTCTGAGGTCACGAGTTTAAAAGCATTACTTATTCACAAAAATGGATGTAGTTGATACATAAATTCAACCTTGAAACCAACTAAGGCAGCTAAAAATGAAACTGGGAACATTAAGAGATGTTCCTGCTTTGTATGCATTAGCCAGAAACCTTTTGTCTACTGCTGCAACCTCTGACTGATTCTACCACTCCATTTTCCTGCTGTGCAGGGGTTTCTGGGCCTAAAAACTAGAACTGCTTGAAAGCACAGTAGTTCTGACCCTGAGGTTAGCCTTGAGGCACACATTAGCTGGAAGTGGATTTTAAACTGCACCTGAATTATTGGAGTTAACTACACTGGTCTACAGACCCCCCTAGTGGAAATGAGGTGATAATATAGTTTTAGACTGAACTTGTAATAAATATTTAACCTCAAAAGAGGGGAGTAAACTATCCAACTAAGGTAAAGTGGTAGGAAGATAAACTCTTTACAATATTATTAACTCATGTCAAAATAGGATCATCAGTAGGCTGTTAGTCCATGGCATTTTGTCTTGAGATGTCCACTCATTTAAAACCACTAACTACATTGCTGACTTCATTTTTTAGTGGTATGATCTAATGAACCCAAATTTATGATTAAAGTTAGGGGTTTGTAAATCTAATTCTTCATTTCTATTGTTAGATCTATCAAGTTATCAACCTCTTTGTTTACTTGGGGTGGGGAGCCAAACAAGTTATGCTCTGCATTGACTTAGTACAATCAACATTGAAGTGGTCTCTACTCTGATGCCACCATTGAGATTCAGTTGCTAAAACTGTAGGTTTATGGCATTTTGGGTAGAAGGGTTAATTATAACTAATGAATATTACTTGTTTGAGATTCAGTCTCTTCTACAAATGGTTATGTGCACATCAGATTTGAGCATGACTATTTATACTGGCAGAATGTCAGTATCAAGGGCACTATCAGAAACCAAATAAAATTTTGCTCCTAGGCAAACATCATGACTTTTGCTTGAAATAAGAGGGTAGTTAGGCCCTGGTGCTTGAGCACTAAAGTGATTATTTTTGGAGAAACTGACGGGAAAAGAAGAAAGTCCACTTGCCATTCATGATTCCATATTCTATTTTAAGCATTATTTCTACTTGCTTTTCCAAGAAATTTGCTGACATAATATTCTTAGCACATATGATAAATTCATGAGTTTGCTATTGTGTTTGAGGTAGTGTAATCTAGGTGGAATATGTATGCCAAACTGTTTGTTTTTGCTATTTAGTACAGATTCCAAAATTAGCTGGTATAAAATTGCAAACAAACATTTATCTATACATGACAACTTGGGTATCTGTTTTTAGAATCATTTTGTACTTGCTCATATGGTAATTTTTCTTTTGGTGGAAAGTAATCCACAACTCATTTTAGAAGAAAACAGCTAGATCATGTTCTAAGTCTGTATAAATTATTCTAAAGAGTGATGTAACATGTAACGTATGTTAAATGTGTTGGAAGTTTCAAAACTTTTTGGATATGTTACACTTGTTGGAAGCTCTTTTAGATACCAGTGGTCACGACTAGCTGTTTTTAGTTATGAGAGAGCTTTGGTTAAAGTTATGGCTTTGATATACAAAAAACTGTCTAATCATGAAATGTCAGCTTCAGAAAAAGATCTGATAATACTTGGGCCAACTTGTATTGTAAAGGTGAGGCAGCTTCAAAAAACTCAACATTTTTAATAATGAATTTACTTTATTTAGTACTTGAAAGACAAATTAGTGAGAATAAACTCATGGGGATGAAAAAGCATTGCTGGTTAAACGAAAATTAAAATACTAAGAGGGAAGTTTGTTGAAATTGGCTTCATAAGAACTAGGTTCTAGACATGGCTCTGCAACTGACTCATACTTTGACCTTGAGAAAGCCACTTAAAGTTAGTATATTGATAACTAGCATCGAGTACATACATGTGCCAGGCACCGGGAAATTTCTCATTTATAAAATGAGGGCATGGATCAAGGTTTTTATTTTCCTGGGAACTTTTTTTCAAATACTTACACTCTGAATTATTTCAGTTATATTTATCAGTTGATTTTTCAATTTTTCATGCAACTCTGTTAAACCAAGCTAAATACCTTGTGGGCAAATTGATGATCACCACTGGCTTATTCCAGGACTAATGTTAGTTCAATATAGAGGTACCAAGTATATCATTCTTTACAAAGACTTTTGGCACATTAAACCTACTGATTTTATATTATGAGAAATTAATTTTTCTTACCGATCTAGAAATTTGTTTGACGGTAAGGAGGTAATGTTTGTTAGAAAAGGCATTGAGTGTAGAATGCAAGGGCTTTTAGTCCTCTACAGTTTGGATGGATAACCCATCTTAAGTAAATCATGGAAGTTATCTGTTCATATGGATTTCACTGTATTTGTTAGCCATCTGTTTCCAATCTATGTATTTCACAGGCATGCAGAAAGGATAAGTGAGCTATGTAAGCTTTGGCTTTTCAGCAGACAGGTGCTATATAAATTCAAAGTGCTGTAGTAGTATATCATAGAAACACTAGAGCTTTAACAAGAGTTTATAAAAATGGTAGAGTTCTCCTCACTTAAGTCTTGCCGCATTTTTACTTGTCTGTAAATGTTCTCCGGCCATCCAATTTCACAAGCAAAGGAAAAATGAAGCCAGACATAATATAATGAAAAATAAGAGAAATGGTCGATAACACAAGAATAAAAACCCATACGTAATACTTTCTTACACTTTTTTTTATCCCCTCGGCTGTGCCACATAGCCTGGGAAAGCCATTAATGTCGTGGTGGGTTGGGGATTTTTTTACCCTTCTCAAGTAACTACTGACCAGTGTTTTGATGTTCATTATTAATTATAACAGAATATGTTGGCTTATCATACTTCATTCTTAGTTTTGTGATTGCCTGTAGTAAGAAGTTTTGTGCAAAATTACTCATGAAAAATCAAGTGTTTCTCCTTATAATTGCGTTCTAAGGGAGCACAACTTGCAGGTATGCAAAAGTACATAAAGAAGGAGATAATCTATTTATCTAAGTGGCATGCCAGTCATTAACGCAGAAAAGGCAAGATGTTAATATAGATCTTCATTTGAAAAACAAAGTGTGGGGCTATGGGTCACTTTCCTGTTCTTTTTTTAGATGGGTCATTTTAACCCCCTACCCTCAAATCTATTAACTTGTAATTTATTTTTAATGTTTATTATTATCTTGCCAATTATATGTGGTTTTTTAACTGCAGTTCTTTTGAGTTATCGTGTATTTTTCTCATTGGTTAAACTTATGTTTGAAGACATTTATTAAAATATCATTTGTAAAGTGATAATAGTCAATCAAAATGAAATAAGCAGAAAGCCTTGGGTTAAAGGACTTTTAAATTAACCTGGTATCATAGGACCAGTTCTGAAGAGTGGGTTCTCTTTGCTAACAGAAATCATTTTCTTTTGTAAAGTCTGAGCTCTTATTTTCACCATTTCTGGTTTAAAATGTCAATAGCAAATTATTTTTTATTACCTTGTAAATTGTCCACTGAAAATACAACTCTGATTCTCTTAAACTGTTTTATATATATTTATATAAAGTTTTTACCATCTATAAAATAAAATTTGTGAGGGTAGCATCATAGCTTTGACTATAGGTATCACTGTGTTTTATATTACATGCTCTGATTACATAGTGTGCGCTCAGAATTGATCTTCTGTTATTGACACTGAGTGATGTCATAGATGAGTATAATTTTTAAGCTTTTTTCGCTGTATTTCTTAATTTGCCTCTGTATTCCCATTTTGCCATTTCTTATGGTCCATTTTGGTATTTTGGGGTATGTCTTTCAGGTCAGGGAGAATTACCATCATAGACTGCAAAGTGTTTTCTCAGAGGTGAAAATAGTAGGAAATGGTGCCTGGAGTATATCCTATTGCTATAAAAGCCCATATGTATGATTTAGTAATCTAAAGGTTGCTAAGGTAATCTAAGACACTGGAAAACTGTCTTAAGTAGTGCATACTTAGGATGCTTTTAATCACTTGACTTTGTATTAAAGAAATACAAGATCATTATAAAAATCTTAAAGGAAAACATAAACAGGTTTTTTTTAAGATTTTTTAAAATTTATTTTTAGAAAGGGGAAGGGAGGGAGAAAGAGGAGAGAAACATCAATATGTGGTTGCCTCTCACGTGCCCCCTACTGGGGACCTGGCCTGCAACCCAGGCACGTGCCCTGACTGGGAATCGAACCCGCTACCCTTTGGTTCGCAGGCCAGCACTCAATCCACTGAATCACACCAGCCAGGGCCATAAACGGGTTTATAAAAATGAAAATTAAAATTACTCAAAATTGTACCACCTACCACTTCTTTACATGTTTTACCTATTTCCCGAATCAAGAGAAAGTTAGATATTTTTACAGTTGGGATCAAGCAGGATTATACAGTTTGTATCCTATTCTTTTCACTTACTATGTTCTGAACATGTTTTCATGTGATCAAATATTTTTGAAAATGTTTAAAGTCACTGTATGATAGTCTGTGTGATGGATATTTCATAATCTATTTTACTGATTCCAGGTCGTTGGAAGTTTGTTATTTTCATATCTTATAGAAAGTGCTTCAGAGAACTTCCTTGGGCAAGACCCATTTTGCAACTGATTATTTCGTTGAGATAAATACGTAGAAATGTCAAGGAGTTTTGTTTTTAAAGATGACTTCTTTTGACAATCTTCGAAAGTTACACATCGGCAAAATGAGCCTTGATTGCGAACAGTGGCAATCAAAAAAAAGAAAAGAAAGCCGATCTTTATATAGCGTATTGTGCGTGATTTAAACTGGAGCTGGTTTAGGTAAAGTATATGTCTTGGAAATACTTTGGTTTCCTCTGATCTAGTTAACAGGTGCAAAGCAGGATGAAGTAGAATCCTGTACGGTATACAATCATAGGAAGTTCTATTTTTTGAAACGGAACTGTTACTGGAGGAAGGGAGACAGGTTTGTTTTTAAGTAGCCTGTAGATTTCATGTTAATATAAAACTCAGTTCAAGTATACAGAGCTTATTTGTGATCATAAACCTTCAGTATCCTATGGAAACTTTTAATCCTGGAGTTGGTTAAATGGGTGTTTGTTGATAGGTTTGTTTAATCCCAGGCTATTGGTCTCTTAAATTACCTTGACAGCGCTCAATAAACAGAAAATTTTTTATTTCATTCAGGTTGCTTAAATAATATTACTAATCAGAGATTCAAGTGTGGTAAAAATTCTGATGCTTCCACTTGCTTTGTGCCTAGTGTCAGTATATGGTGACTCTCCAAATTACAAATGCTTGACTTAAATATTTTGTTTATTTGAATGGTTCCTTGTACATGGCATATGTCTCTCTAAGTTTATCCCATGCTACTTCATAGACCCTTCCCTGATGTTTTTTCCTCCCCTCAGTTCACCAGTCTCACTGAGGACCATACTGGAAGGTTTGTTTGACCTCATAACTCCTTTTTCCTTTTCTTTTCAGAAGGATTGTGTGTTTCATAGTCATGCTGTTTCACAGTCAGAATGGATTTTAGCATAAAATGGCTTTGTTATTTTTATATCTCTGTGACATTGGGGAAGTTCTTTAAGTCCTCAATCTCATCTTCTCCATCGATAAAATGTGATAATACCTCTTATTTACATCATTGGCCTTAGAATTAAATGAGAACGTTTATAAAGAAACTAGCATATGCCCTGACTGGTGTGGTTCAGTTGGTTGGGCTTTGCTCCACGAAGCAAGAGGTCACTGGTTTGATTCCAGTCTGGGCACATGCCTGGATTGTGGGTTCTGTCCCAGTCAGGGTGTATGCCACAGGCGGCCCATCTATGTTTCTTTCTCTCCCCTTCTCCATCACTTCCCCTCTCTCTAAAATAAATAAATTTTAAAAATCTTTTTAAAAAAGAAAAGAAACGAGCATATGGTAGGTACTTAATTAAATATTCCCATTCACAAATTCAGTTAATGTTGCGTCAGATGATCTTTGTCAGGTACGCACATCTATCTCCTCTTCATTTTCCTCTCATTTAAACCCTTTTTCCTTGAGTATCACCAACCCAGATAAATGGGATTAATTTTTTCTGTTTTATTTAATGGCATTGTGAAAATAATGCTTTTGATTGCTTTTTTTTTTCATTGTGAATGTGAGGGATTTTTTTTAAAGATTTTATTTATTTATTTTTAGAGAGGGGGAAGGGAGGGAGAGAGGGCGAGAAACATCAAGGTGTGGTTGCCTCTTGTGCGCCCCTGGCCTGCAACCCAGGCATATGCCTGACCAGGAATCGAACCAGCGACTCTTGCTTCTCAGTCCTGCGCTCAATCTGAGCCATACCAGCCAGGGCCGAATGTGAGGGATTTTTAACAAAGTTCCGGGTTGATTTACCTACAAAACCTGTTTACCACTTAATTTATCCTTTTGTGGGAATATGCCATCTAAGAGTCTAAAGGACTAGGTCTCAAAGGAAAATTGGACATACGACTCTTTTAATACATTGCAGACATCATTATAAATTTATTGCCACTAACAAATATAGCTTAGATCAGGATGAAAGGTAGGAAGTGATGTTGATGCCGGATTTTGGGGGGCGGAGGAAAAAAATGCTTCAGGTTCTTCAGGTTCTTCAGTGTTTCTACAATAGTAGAAATAGTAGGCATGTGAATGTTAGAAAGTTTATCTTTCAAAAATAGGAGAAAAGGAAAAATAAATAAGTGAAAACATAAAATGCTGGGGATCGAAGAAGGTTATATATTAAATTTCTGTCTTTCCAAGGTGACTTGTAGCCTTTAGAAATGGGTGAGTCCAGAACATATTAATCTTAAATTTATGATGCCTGTTTTTCTTCCAGTGGAAGTTTTCAAAAGGAAAAACCAGGAAATGATAAAGGACACTGACACATTCAACAAATATTTTGAGCAGTTTGTGGGTCTCCAGTTTAAAGCTACAGTCGAATTATTTTTGCAAGTGCTTATGAACAATTAAATTTTTATGTTTTGTCTTATTATAATTAAAAAACAAAGATAGCCAAATTATCATTAAGTGTAGATCACAAAACAGTAATATTGACAGATTTACACATTTAAAAATATAAGCCAACCCAGGTATTTGGTATCTTACCCTAAATCCAAGTGTTGCAGCATTAGTTGGACCTCTGAGAAAAAACAAACTATAATATATTCATAGGGGCTGGCAGAGGGGGGAAAACTTCCGTAGCCACAGAAAATTTCTGTAAAGCCAAGGAGAAGTTTGATAAGTCAAGTCAAGTACCTTGAAATATGTAAGTATTATGTAAAAGAAGGCTTATAAGCCATTTCTAAATAGATGTAAAACTCAGGAAAACTTGGAAATGTTGTATACTGAGATAGCACAAACTACAAATGGTGTAATAGCCAAGGAGAGTAACATGGGCAATAACTTAATTAGTCTGTTTGTGGAATGATTTCATCATTCATTCAACTAAATAGAAGTTTAATGAAGACTGTTAAGTACTAGACCTACAAAGATAGATAAGATACTCCTGCAGTCTAGTAAAAGAAAAAAAACACAAAAGTACTAGTTGATTTCATGAAACCTGAAAGTATACTCACATGTAGAAAATTAACCTAAATATGGCCTTTTTTTATTCTTAACATAAAGTAATTTCTAAATTTAAACCTTGTGCCAACAGACATTCATTTTTAACCCAATATAATCAAATCTAAACTAAGAACAAATCAAATTTAAACATTGTTATTTCTTCGCAATAATTATTATATCCTAAAAAAGTGCCCACAATGAGTTAATTTTACTTAAATAGAACATTGCTCAGCCTATAAATGAAGGTCAGCAGACACCAGTGTCTTGGAATAAAATAGCCCTTTGGCAAGAAAATGAGCCACACCCCATTTAGTTTTTACAAAAATAAAATTCTTTCCAGCTTTACTAAATTGTAGATGTTGTGCTCAGCATGTACTTCTGCAGTAGTTTGTTCTGCAGCTGTGGAAATATCCATGCATGCAGAAGCCGTAAAAAACATTGATTCACTGTTAACTTGTACACACAGCTCTCCTACTTTCTGTAGTTCAGTATTCTATTAAGTTTTATCTGACTCAAGAATAATAGTAAGTAACTATAGGTATAGCTGATACCTTAATTTCCTGCCTTGAGCTTCTTGAATGTCACAGACTTTAAAATGAGCAGAAAAACCCAGGATTCCAAGTCTGATCATTGTTTCATTTTGGTGGGAGAGAATTAAATGAATGTACTATATGCTTTTCTTCAAAGGCAGTAGTGCTATATTCCTGCCATGTACTATAGAGAGAACTGTACTTCTAGGGAGAAAGGAAAATAAACCGTGAGGGCGAGGCCCCATTCTCCTAGTTCTTTGCAGTGCACCTGACACACAGCAGGTCTCCATGTATACATTTGAAAGAATGAAAAATAAATGGCCATGAATAGTTCTTGCTGAATAATAAGCGTCATTCCTTTCTATGGATGAATAATATTTCAGTGTATAAAGATTAAATTATGAAATCCTAATCAGAAAATCACCCTGGCTGGTGTGGCTCAGTGGATTGAGTGCCGGCCTGCGAACCAAAGGGTTGCTGGTTCCATTCCCAGTCTTGGGCACATGCTTGGGTTGCCGGTGAGGCCCCCAGTAGGGGGCGTGTGAAAGGCAACCACATATTAATGTTCCTCTCCGTCTCTTCCTCCCTTCCCCTCTCTAAAAATAAATAAATAAATAATTTTTAAGGAAAATTAGTAACCTGTGAGTCATCTTGAATACAGTACATAACAACGCAAACCTATAAGGAGACAGCAAGTGGCTTCCTTGGTTTTCTTTCTCTTTTAGTTATTTTAGAAGAATGGTCATGAATAAGTGTTACGGATTGCACCCTCACTGTGAGAACTGCCTGACTTTAGAGTTAAAGATGAAATTGGGACATACTAATATTTTTTCACTTACAATTTTTTTAATTTTTATTTTTTAATTTTTTATTCTCAATTGCAGTTGACATTCAACATTGTGTTAGTTTCAGCTGCACAGCATAGTGGTTAGACTTTTGTATAACTTACAAAGTAATTCCATACATCTTGTACCCCACCTGACACCATGTATAGTTGGTGCAATATTATTGACTATATTCCCTAACCTGTATTTTACATCCCCATAACTATTTTGTAACTGTCAATTTGTACTTCTTAATCTCTTCACCATTTTCACCCAAGCTACCCATCCTCCTTCTCCGATGGCAACCTTCAGCTTTTTCTCTTCATCTAGGAGTTTGCTTCCTTCATGCTTGTTTGTTTATTTTGTTTTATATATTGCACATAAAAGTGAAATCATATGGTATTTGTCTTTCGATGTCTAATTTCACTTAGCACAATACTCTCTAGGCCCATCCATGCTGTCACAACTGGTAAGATTCCATTCTTTTTTATGGCCAAGTAATATTACATTGTGTATATATATACCACGTTATCCATTTGTCTTTCAATTGGAGCATTTAATCTGTTTACATTTAAAATAATTATTGATAGGTATGTAGTTATTGCCATTTTATTTGTTTTCTGATTGTTTTTGTAGTTCTCTGTTCCTTATTCTCTTACTCTATGTTGTTTGACTCACTGTAGTGTTGTTTGGATTCCTTTCTCTTTTTTTTTTTAATAAAGATTTTATTTATTTTAGAGAGACAGAAAGAGAGGGAGAGAAATATCGGTGTGCGAGAGTTACATTCATCAGTTGCCTCTCACATGCCCCCAGCTGGGGACCTGGCCCACAACCCAGGCATGTGCCCCGACTGGGAACCAAACCAGCGACCCTTTGGTTTGCAGGCTGGCACTCAATGCACTGAGCCACACCAGCCAGGGCTGAATTCCTTTCTCTTTATTTCTTGTATATCTCTTGTATATTTTTGGTTTGTGGTTACCATGTGCTTCATATATACCAAGCTATGTTTTTAGCAGTCTATTTTGAGTTGATGGTCGCTTAAGTTCAAAAACATTCTATAATCACTACCATTTTTACTCAGCCCCTCATATTTTTGTCATTATTTTTTACTTCTTTCGTGTGTGTGTTTGTATGTATCCCTTAATTTCCTGTTGTAATTACACATTATCGTCCTACTTTTGCCTTTTGACCTTTGTACTAGCTTTAGTGTTGGTTGATCCACTACTTTCATTATGTGTTCGCCTTTGTCTTTGAAAATATTCCTCTTTGAGATATTTTCTCATTCATATTTTTTCCTTCTTCTTAAAGAAGTCCCTTTAATATTTCTTGTAATACTAGTTTGGTGATGATGAACTCCTTTAGCTTTTTCTTGTCTGGGAAGCTCTTTATCTCTCCTTTGATTCTAAATGATAGCCTTGCTGGGTAGAGTAATCTTGGTTGTACATCCTTGATTTTCATCACTTTGAGTATTTCATGCCAATCCCTTCTGGCCTGAAATGTTTCTGTTGAGAAATCAGCTGACATCCTTATGGGAGCTCCCTTATAGATAACTAACTGCTTTTCCCTTGCTGTTTTTAAGATTCTCTCTTTGTCTTTAACCTTTGCCGTTTTAATTATGATGTGTATTGGTGTAGGCCTCATTGTGTTCATCCTTGTTGGGACTCTCTGTGCTTCCAGCACTTGTATGTCTATTTCCTTCACTGGGTTAGGGGAGTTTTCCAGTCATTATTTCTTCAAGTACGTTTTTAATTCCTTGCTGTCTTCTATACTTTGGACACCCCACGATGCCAGTGGTGTTGTGCTGGATGTTTTCCGAGAGGCCTCTTAAGCTATCCTCATTTAAAAATTGTTTTTCTGTTCCAGTTTGGTGTTTTCTGCTACCTTATCTTTCATATCACTGATTTGACCCTCTGCTTCCTCTAATCTGATGCTGGTTCCATCTAATATATTCTTCATTTCTGACTGGTTCTTTTTTATGGTTTCTATTTTCTTTTTTAAATGTTTCCTGTCTCTTTGTTGAAGTTCTTACTGAAACAATCCATTCTCCCCCTAAGTTCATTACACATCTTTATAACCAGTGTTTTGCACTCTACATCTGGTAGATCACTTGCGTCCATTTTGTTTCGGGTTTTGTTTTTGTTTTTTTTTTTTTTTTTTGGAATTCTGTCTTGTTCTTTAATTTGGGACATATTTCTTAGTTCTCTTATTTTGGCTTCATCCCTGTGTTTTTTCCCATGTATTATGTATATCTGCTACAGTCTTGGCAGAGTAGCCTTATATAGTAGGTATCCTGTGGGGCCCAGAGTCACAGTCTCACTGGTCACCTGAGCCTGGTGCTCCAGGGGTGTCCATTGTGTAGGTTGTGTGTGTCCTCCTGTTGTAGTTGAGCCTTGATTGCTGTTAGCATGTCAGTGGATGGATTGATCTTTCAGGCTGATTGGCTGTGAGGGCTGGCCATGACTTCAGCAGAAAAGCCGTTTTGTGGGGGCTGACCCCACAGAGTGGAATTTGCTTTACAGGAGCTCAGGTGCTTGCCCAGTTGACCCTTTGAGTGTGTCTTTTGTGGTGCTAATCAGGTAGTTCTCTGTTGTCTGAAGCCAGCCACCTGGTGTGTTGGTTCTGGGGCTTCTTGGGAGGGACTTCTATGCAGGCCAAGATCAGCTGCTGCCTGTGTCTAGCCTGGGCCCACCTGATAGGACCTAGAAAGTGATCTTGGGTTGGTGGCTGCCTATGCAGGGCTCAGAGGCACCACGAGCGGTTATACTGTAAACCAAGGCCAAATACCACTAGTGCCAAGCATGGGGCCTCTTTGCAAGAGGTATAGTGCATGCTTCAGTCAGCCGATGCTTGTTTGGGGTTTGACGGCCTTTTGAGAGATTGTTAGGAATGTCCACAGCATGGGTCCAGGCTGGCCCCTTGTGTGGTTTAACCTTCAAAAGAGATTCTGGCCGGTTGAACAATTGGGTGGGTCTGGGTCTCAGAGATCACTAGGTCAGAGCAAGAGCTGTGTTAATTTGGTTAATGAAGACACAGATTTGGCACCTGCCTGCCCCTGTAGGGTGTGGCAGGGGTGGGTTGCTCAACAAAGGAACAATGGCACCCTGGGCACCAGAGAGAGCTGCCCCTCCAGAAAATTCAGTTCTTCTCTATGTGTCCCTGGTGCCCTTAGCTGGAGCTTAGGATGAGTGTTTGTGAGCAACTGAGTCTGTGCATGGGCCCTTTAAGAGCATGCCTGGGTCTGCAGCAGCCCTCTACCTCACCCACACTGCGTCTCTGCTGATTTTCACAGCCAGCTGTGGTGGGGACTCCTCTTCCCCAACTGGTGGTCTGGGCTTGGGAGCCCAGTGTGGGGCTGGAACCCCGCGCTCTTCAGTAGAGACCTCTGCCGCTGAGACATTCCTCTCAATTCTTAACCGCCACATGTGGATGTTGGACCAGCCCATTTCATCACCTGCCCCTTCTACAGACTTGACATGGCTTTGCTTCTTCTTTATTTCCTTATTTATAGGGGTTCTATTCAGATGGTTCTCAAGAGTGGTTGTTCTGCAATTTAGTTGTAATTTTGATGTAGGCATGGGATGAGGTGAACAGATCATTTAACTACTTTTTCATCTCATCTAGAAGTCCATTTTTCACTTCTTAAAGCAGTTTTATTGAGATACAGTCCACATTCCATACCACCCATATAAAGTGTACAGTTCAATATATTCACAGACAGGGACAACTATCTCCGCAATTTCCAAACATTTACCTCATCTCAGAAAGAAACCCCATACTCTTGAGCTATTATCCTTTCCAGCAGCCCTCTACCTTCTCAGCTCTAAATAACCCCTAATCTACTTTGTCGCTATAGATTTCACAATTCTGGAGTTTCATATGAATATACCAAATAGTATGTGGTCTTTTGTGTCTGGTTTCTTCCACTGAGCATAATGTTTCAAGGTTCATTCACATTAGAGCATGTATCAATACTTTATTTCTTTTTATAGCTGATAATATTCCATTGTATAGATGTACCATGTTTTCTTATCCATTCACCTGTTGATAGACATTTGGGTTGTCTACACTTTTTGGCTACTATGAATAATGAAACATGTTAATATTAAATGTCTAATCACAGATCAGCTAATAAGTTAGAGGTGGTACTGACAAGATAACATTTCATTTATCACTATGCTATTAAGGTAAATGTTTTGATTGACTCTGAGCAATATTGATTTCTATATCTAAGAATAGCTATTTTTTTCTTGTTTTCTGATGTTTACTAGCTTATTATCTTCAACTTGTTCCCAGTACTTTTGTCCTTAGTATTATTTTTACTTGGATAATGGAAAGCCTGTAAAAGTTGTATAATCACCTTTTTAAAACTTACTGTATAGTAGATGTTTACAAACTTTCTTGTTTAAACACACTTACTGAACACCTACTCTAGAAGCAAAGGTAAGCAGTATTAAAGTGCAGAAGTAAATGATAAATACTTTTAAACACAATGGTTTTAGTTGATCTAAAGCAGGGGTGTCCAACCTTTTGGTGTCTCTGGGCCACACTGGAAGAAGAGTTGTCTTGGGCCACACATTAAATACACAAACACTAATGAAAACTGATGAGCAAAACAAAGGTTTTCAGTAAATTTCTGATTTTGTGTTGGGCTGCACTGATAGCCATCACAGGCTGCCTGTGGCCCACAGGCCACAGGTTGGACACCCCTGAAACATTGCTGACTGCATCTAAAATATTTATTTTTTAACTTTACTTTTGAAATATGAAATATGTTGAAATATATGAAAAAGTTAAAAAGATATAAATGAACCTAAAGAAAAGACAGTAATCCTCATGCCCCTGACCCCAATTCCCCATTTCCCTTGCCAGGAGGTGACCACCAGTACTAGTCTCTTACGTATCCATTCAGAAATGATACTGAGTTACATATAGCACTTGACATTTTCAGAAGAGTTTGGTGTTTGACATTTAGAACTTGTGGCATTAAGTTTGAAGGAGTATTTACCTTTAGACTTTTTAGGGGAGAATATAAGTGAGAAATTATCAAAGGATGGTGAAAAGAATCACCTTCAGTTTCAAGTCACAGCTTTTGTTTCAAGTGCCCTTGGCCCCAGACTCACCTGCACGGCATTAGGTCAAAATAGCTAATGATATCTACAACCCAACTCCGCCATTATCTTCTGAATTCACACACAGAGAAATTCCTGGCCCCAATCTTCTTGCTCTTATGGGCAGTTAGTACCTTGCAGGCCGTTAAGGAAAGAATAAGCTTCCATGAGAGAGGGGGGCTGTAGTGTAATCAAGAAAAGATACAATTTCTGGGAGACCCAATTAGAACTTTCTATATAATTACTTAATTCATTTAATAAGCCTGTATTAGTTATTAACAGTATGCCAGGCACCGGTCTCACTAAGATAAATAAAGCGTCTAATCTGTCCACTAATGCTTTACGGATGAGGCAACAGAGGTCTAATTGATTTTGATTTGCGTCAGCACATGGTGGTAGAGGATGGGGTCTCCTGACGCCGGACCCATCACTGTTCTCAGTATAAATTTAAACACCAACCCAGGGTTCTACTTTCTTTAATAGGAATGACCCTTCTTCCCTGAATCTCTTTGTACTAACTGGTGCTTTCTTTGAGATGGTAACAAAATGGCAGGTGCCATGTGATTAAAGTTGACAAGAACTCTGAAATTCACTTCACCTGTAACTTAATCAGCTTCCAGCTCTTCCATAGCTAATGCAAATTCCTTAGCAATAGCTTTGTAGTGGTCAATTATTTTTCTAGGTCATATCTTTAATCCAAAGTTCTCCTTATGCTAACAAAGCTACAGTCTTAATTATCGATCTTAAAGTTTCCTATATTGTAATAACATCCAAAAGATTTTGAAAACTCTTAATATCAGTATATTGAGTATACATTATAAGGTTTATCACTTTCAATTATTTCTGAACTGGTTCCTCTCTTGTAGAACCACTATTTGTATTACTTATCACCAAGAAAAAAAATTTTATTCCATTTCATTCATTCATTCAGTTACTCAAATATTTACTGAGTGCCTACTATAGGCCAGGTACTACTCCAGGCAGTGGGGATTATACCTGTGACTGAAAAGAAAAGACCCACAAAAATTATCACTCTATGAAGTTTACATCCTACTAGGGGGAAATAGAAAGTAAACAGTGATATAACATATTGGCTGGTAATGGTTGTGGAGAAAATTAAAAACAGGATTGAAAGAATAGGGGGTGGAAAGAAGGGCATTTTCATTTCAAATCATGTGGTCTCAGAAGGTTCCATTGAGAGGGAGTTATTTGAGGCAAGACACGAAGGAGATCAGGGAGGGAGCCATGTAAATAGGGAGAAGGATCATCTGAACAAGTAAAATATATTTCTAATAACAAATACCTAAATTGGATTGCATTGATGGGTTTTAGTCCTGAAATTTTCCATTATATTAGCTTTTTATTTTGGTATTGAACAGAGAGAAATATGTTTTACCCAGATCAGATACTCTAGTGCAATCATGGATTGATTGTATAGGCTAAGGATACTATGACAGGAGTTATGTCAATAATGTTTTGGAAAGATTAATGGGAATAATGTTTAAAACAGAACATGGAGTTAGTGCAAGTAGATTTTCTTCTCTTTTCCCCATTAACTTAATTGTAGTATATTCTGTATTTAATTCCAAATAGGATTTTTTATTTAAACTTTATACTTTGCAATAATCTTAGACACATTACTTATAAGAAATGGCACAGAGAGATCCTGTGTACCTTTTACCCAGTTTCCCCCAATGGCAACCGTTTGCAAAATAATAGTACAATATCAATATCAAGATATTGATATTGGTAGAGTCAAAATGCAGAAGAGTTCCATCACCACTAGAATCCCTTTTGTTACCCTTTTGTAACAACAAACACCTGCTTCCTCCCCTTCCTCCATCTTTACCCTTGGTAACCACTGATCTGTTTGCCATTTGAATAATTCTGTCAGTTCAAAAATATTATATAAATGGAATCATAGGATGTGTAACTTTTTCAGATTGGCTTTTTTTACTCGGCATAATTCTCTGTAGAGTCATCTAAGTGGTGTATATCAATACCTCCTTCCTTTTTATTGCTGAATAGTATTCCATGGTATAGATATACCATAGTTTATTTAACCATTCATCCATTGAAGGATATATAGGCCATTTCCAGTTTTGGCTATTAAAAATAAAGCTATTATAAACATTCGTATACAGGTTTTTGTGTGAATGTAAGTTTTCATTTCTCTGGGATTAATGCCTGAAGAGTGCAGTTGCTGGGTTGTATGCAAGTTTCATGTTTAGTTTCATAAGAAACTGCCAAAATGTTTTTCCACAGTGACCGTATCATTTAATCTCCCACCAGCAATGTAGGAGTGGCCCACTTTTTCCACATCCCTGTCAACATTTGATATTCATTGTTTTTTCTTTTACCCATTCTGATAGGTGTGTAGTGATATCTCATTTTGGTTTCATTTTGCATGTCCAATGCTTAATGGTGTTGAACATCTTTTCATGTGTTTAATTCCCATCTCTTGAAATGTGTTTTCATGTATTTTGTCTATTTTCTTTTTTTTTCATTTTTATTGACTTTAGAGAAAGAGAGGAAGGGGGGGAGAGAGAGACATCAAGTTGTTGTTCCACTTATGCATTCCTTGGTTGCTTTCTGTATGAGCTCTGACCGCTAGGAACAATCCTGCAACCTTGGAATATCAAGACAACGCTCTAACAGAGCTTCCCGGCCAGGACTATTTTGCCTATTTTCTAATTGGATTGTTTATTTTTAATGTTGAGTTTTGAGAGGTATTTATATATCCTAGATAATAATTCTTTGTTAGATATGTGGTGTTACAGCTACTTTCTCCTACTCTGTAGCTTGTCTTTCAATCCTCTGGACAAGGTATTTTATGGAACAAAAGTATTTATTTTGATGAGGCCAAATTAGTATTTCCTTTTGTGGACTATCTTTTTGGTGTTCTGTCTAAGACTTCTTCACCAAACCTGGTTCCTTAAGAATTTCTCAAAAATTTTTTCTAACCCTGGTAGGGTAGCTTGGTTGGTTGCAGCATTGTCCCCATATACCAAGGTTGTGGGAGGTTCAATCCCTGGTCAGGGCAAATATAAGAATCAACCAGTGAATGCATAAATAAATGGAACAACAAATTGATGTATGTTTCTCTTTCTCTCTCTCAAATCCATAAAAAATGGAAAATTAAGAAATTAAAAATGTTTCTAGAAAAAGTTTTATGGTGTTATGTTTCACATTTAAGTCTGGACCTAATTCTGAGTTTATTTGTGGGTAAAGGTATGAGGTTTAGGTCAAAGTTATTTTTTTCCTAATGGTGTCCAGTTGCTGCAGCACCATTTCTCCATTAATGTGCTTCCACATCCTTGTGAAAAAACAGTTGAGCATATTTGTGTAGGTCTATTTCTGGCTTCTCTGATCTGTTCCATTGTTCTGTGTCTGTTGCTCTGCCAATACCTCACTGTCCTGATTGCTGTAGCTACAACTGAGGGATTCTACTCACTTTTTTTTTCAATATATTTTACCTGTTCTAGGACCTGTTTTTTTCCACATAAAATTTTTGGAATAAACTCGTGTATGACCAGAAAAAACTGTCCCAGGGTGTTGCTAGGAATTGTATTAATAAATTAGAATTTTACAATTACATATTTAATATTAATTAAGTTAAAATGGTAATTCCATTAGGGAGGACAATTTAATTTCTTCTATGGTCTCATCATAGGTCTTATTTTTTAAAGTCATGCCTATTTTTATGATTTTTAAATCACTGAACGAGTTTTAAGGGGTTGTTCCTCTTCAGATATAACTTGGATGTCTTCTTTTAATTGCCAAAATGGAAGCATTTTTCTCCAAAGGAATGACACATTCTTGATTTAGGTATATAACTTTCAAGTTCTAAATTATTGATCTGCTTCTAAATTTAAATTTTTTAAAGGTTTACATCTAACAAATTTTTAAGACCACCCATTAGATTTCTGTTTACAAGATTCCTAAACCTGTTGTTCTGCCTTGAAAAAGTATGGTTTACTCTTCTGTTGTCTAAAACAAATGCATTTCCTCAAATAGCAAAACATAATATGCCACTAACATTGGGATTTAGGGTGTTGGAGTTTGAGATGCATCTGTTATTGATGAACAGTAAATAAAAGGCTTTAAATTAAAAATTTTGTGTATTCTCATGCTTTGATTATGCAAAATAACATTTTTTAAATTACAAATCTCTTAATTTAAAAAACATTCTTGGAAACTAACTATTGGGTATAAAATTAGAAAAAGTAAAAGTAACTGTTAAATGATTCAGGGTTAAGGCACCCCTCAAAGAAACCCTTTTGGGTTTTTCCTATTGTTTATATTATAAATTGGCCTTTATTGCTTTAATAAAGTACAAAGTGGAGCAAAAGTAGATTTATGGTTGTTCATATGGAAAAATAATACTATAATTTATAAATAAGACAAGAATAAATTGTTTCTCATACTCACAACTGTCAACCTACTTTTGCCCCATCCTGTATATTAGTGGTAGCTTATAACATTGTAAATATGGTATTATGTGTTTAGACTTAGAAAGCAGGAATTTAAAAAATCACAGTCTAGTTACACTTCCTTAAATACAGTTGGCAGAATTACTTCTCAATAATGAAAACTTCCCTAAGTTATAGTCTATGGTTCATAGTTTAAGTGTAATAAATACAGTGAAATTTGCTACCACTAATATCAGTGATTTGTTATTCTAAAATGATTTTTTTAAATAAACAAAAAATATCAGCAATTTCTTCTCCACCTACTGCTAACTTTGTTTAGGTATTGGTCACAGCTATAGCAAATGTAAAGCTATTTATCCTGTGATTGAAAAAAGTGTAATTTAAGGGAGAAAGCAATACAGGCGTTGGTAAAGTAGGTTTACAGTTGTTCACATGGAAAATAATACAATAATTAATAAAAAGAGAGGAATAAACTGTGTCTCCCGTTCTCACAACTATAAACCTACTTTTCCCCACCCTTGTATAACGATACTTATCATAAGCAAGTATCTCAGTTTCTTTCTTCACATACGAGTTATCTGTGTTTTTACATTTATTTGATCTAATAAATGACTTTTGCTCTTTTTCCCCAAGGGTTGTTTAAATATACATTACTCTTTTCTGTTGTTTTTATTGTTGATACTATTGTCCCCATTCCCCCTACTTTTCCCACTTTCACCCAGCCCCCAACCACACCTGTCCCCTGACCGTCACCACAGTTATCTGTGTCTATGTTCATTGGCTAATCCCTTCACCTCCTTTCATGCAGAGCGCTCCCCGCTTTCCCTCTGACAGCCCTCAGTCTGTTCCATTGGTTTATTTCACTTAGCATGATAGTCTCCAGTTCCATCCATGCTGTCACAAAGGGTAAAATTTCCTTCTTCTACGGCCACATAGTATTCAATTGTATAAATGTACCACAACTTTTTTATCCATTCATCTACTGATGGGCACTTGGGCTGTTTCCAGATCTTGGGTATTGTACATAATGCTACTAAGAACATGTGGTGCACATATTCTTTCAAACTGGTGTTTCGAGATTCTTAGAATATATACACAGAAGGGGGATTGCTGGATCAAAAGTCAGTTCCATTTTTAATTTTTTGAGGAAACTCGATACTGTTTTCCACAGTGGCTGCACCAGTCTGCATTCCCACCTACAGTGCACCAGAGTTTCCTTTTCTCCACATCTTGCCAGCACTTACTGTTTGTTAATGAGAGACTTTTAAAAGCTCATTCTCTAAAGCACTGAACTCTTAGAGCCAGTGAGCTTAGGACGGCCTGTCATCAAAAGAACCCTACTAATGGCTCCATCCAAATTCTGAGATAACTTAGTACCAGGGAGTGGGATAAACTGGGAAATGTAAGAAGTTACTCTTGTGTAGATGACTTTGGTAAACAATATGATTTTTAGTAAGTGAAGACCACAAAAGCTATTTGATTTCTGGCAGAATTCATTATAATGTGACTTTATTAGCTGTACAGTACCCATCCCATTCGTAGTTTTACTTTTTGTGGTTTCAGTTACCTGCAGTCAGTCAAAATATGAAAACAGTAAATGGAAAATTCATGCATAAACAATTCATAAGTGTCAAATTGTGGACCATTCTGAGTAACATGATGAAATCTGCACCATCCACTCCATCCCACCAGGGATGTGAATCATCCCTTTGTCCAGCTTATCCATGCAGTATATGGTCCCCACCTGCTAGTCACTTAGTAGCCATCTCGGTTATCATACCAACTATCTCAGGATTACAGTGCCTGTGTTCCAGTAACGCTTACAGTAGGTAGCCTAACACCATATCACAGTGCCTCTGTCATTCACCTCATTTCATCTCATCACATAGGCATATTATCTTACCACGTGGGCATTGTCGTTTGAATAGAGAAGGGATATAACACTTTATGATGCTACATTATTTTGTCTGTCAATCTTAAGGATAAATCTACATTGTGTTCAGGATTCTGTGTTGGGGCAAACTTAACAATGACCATTATGTGTTGTTGTTGAATTAAACTCTCTTGAGATTAAAATTTTTTAAATTAAGCTTAAAAAAAGCCTTAATGCAGCATAACCAAAGGCATTAACATAACCAGAGAAGAATGGGTAAAAGTAGAAAACAGTGCGACTGTTGAATTATACCTGACAAAGGAACCCTAAACTATTCATACACACACAAATTTCGATTTTTTAGCTAGAACTTCAAGCAAGCTGTTCATGACATATTCCTAATGAAATGGTACTAATTCATGTTGTGTTTTGAAAGTGTATATATGTGTTTGCAAGAGTTACATGGAAGAATTAGACCAACAGAGTACTCGATGTTTCTTAAAGTGAATATCGACAATCTTAAGGAGGTTTTATTAAACAATGAGGCAACAATTTTTCTCTGGGAACATGTTGCCACAGTAATAGCAGTGGAAAATATTTCACGTGCAAACATATCTCAATCTCTTCATGAATGCAAAGTTCAACACTTTGAAGTGATGGCAACATCTGGTAACAAGTAGAAACCAGCGTCTTATAAACTATGGCTTCATGTTACCACTTCATCTGAATTAGTCATTTAAAGGGGTTTTATATATCTTCCTAAGAACTGACAAGGTTAATTTTGGACTAGGGCAGGCAGGCAGGAAATGCTAAAGTGGATTTCCTTTGAAGATTTGGTTATTCCTTATGAGGTCAAAAAGTATCCGTTTTAAAGTTTAGAAAGGCAAGGCAGTGATGTGTTGGCAACTGAGAATTTTTTCTTTTCTGTGTAACAAATTTGAGGGGAAACTCCATAAAATTCTAAGTTCTTTATATTTTCCACCCCACTTCTTTTCTCAGAAATGCTTTTATTTTCTAAAAGTGAAGAATTTCTAAAAATCATTTTAACTGACAAATATTATGGATTTGGTATCACTGGAAAAACATAATCTCTAATGTTTTGGGCTTGATCAGCTCTCAGAAATCATCCTATTTTGTAGAGTTATCCAGTGGGACAAGAGTAGATGCCTTTTATATTTATTTTATTTGCATTAAAAGTGCTAAATGTTTGCTCTTGATTATGTAATGAACAACTATAGCAAATAACAATGAGTTTAGTTCCTTTAGGAGGCAATGTCATTACCATGTATTCATTTAATAGATACTGAGTGTCTACCCTATGCCAGGCACTGTACTAGATGCTCGAGATAGACTGGTGAACAAAGCAGACAAATCACTGCCTTCACGGAGCTTAAAAATGAAAATAATAAGACAGAGCGATGTAAAATCATTTAATGCTATCACTCAGCTTTTTTTTAATAAACCATCTGTCACCATACAAAATTAATTATGGTATTATTGACTATTTTCTCCATGGCTCCTTATGGGTTTTAAAGAAATTCTTTTTATTTTTTTATTTTATTTTATTTTTTTAATCATGTTTATTCTATTACAGTTGCCTCAATTTTTCCCCCTTTGCCCCCCTCCACCCACCCCACCCCTCGCTCCCACAGTCAGTTCCCGCTCTGTTGTCCATGTCCATGGGTCATTCATACATGTTGTTTAGTCCCTTCCCCTTCTGTCCACCACTGTCCTCTTTCCCCATCCCCTCTGGTCACTTTCAGTCTGCTCCATGTTTCCTTGCCTCTGGTTTATTCTGTTTATTAATTTTGTTGAATAGATGCCACTTACAAGTGAGATCATGTGGTATTTGTCTTTCACCAACGGGCATATTTCACTTAGTATAATATTCTACACTTCCATCCATGTTGTCGCAAAAAGTAGGAGTTCCTTCTTTTTTTAAATGCAGATTTTATTTATTTTTTAAATGTCAAAATGCATTATAAAATATTAAATTTAAAGCCATTATAAAGTCTCAGCAATTAAAACAACCTGACACCACCACAGAAATAATCAAATAGATCAATGAAAAAAAAATGAGCATTCTAGAAACAAACTATATATCTAACAATATAATATATGATTAAGTTGATATTTCAAATCAATGGGGAAAATAAGGCTTATTCAACAAATAAGGTGCATGGACCCCTATTGCTTGAAATAAAACAAACATAGAGCCCTATTTCACACAAAAATTATGGAACATTTCATAAATCTGCGTGTCACTCTTGCACAGGGGCCATGCTAATCTTCTCTGTATCTCTCCAAGTTTAGTATATGTGCTGCCAAAGCGAGCACTAACTCAGCTTTTAACAACCTTCATCAAACAAGTTTTGAGAACTGTTGCACATTTTATCTGAAGTTTGAATAGGGAAAAACGGCCAGTTTTTTTAATAGATGGAAATAAGCCAGGAGCTGATAATTAGTTTGATTTTTTTAATTTTATGTTTCGATTACAGTTTGATTTTCTGATTCTTTTATTTTTTATTTATCAGTGATCAGTGTTATAATTAGACCCCTTAAGTAACTGAAGAATGTTATGAGGTGAACTTATGGGTTTATTCTTTAGATGTGCTTAATTTGGGGAGAGGATGATGGTGAAAGGATGTAGTAGCCCTGGAAATTGGTGTTAATGTATGGCATTTGTAAACTTTGTCTTCTGTCATTTGAAGAATTATACAATACTTAACGTATTTAATGTTCACTGTGGAAAATGAATGAATGTACTGCACAGTTATTTTTGTCTGTGTGAATAGTACAAGAGCTGACTCAAAGGACATGACAGGATGGTTCCTGTCCTGAAGTGAAATGAGATGATGGGTTGCGGTGGAAAATGATGTGATCATGCCCATATTTGCTCACATCTTTTATTTGTTTCCTTTTATAGAGGAGAACCGAAGACAGCCTCATTTCTTATTTATTGTTTCCTTTTTGTATTTTCATGCCATTTTTTCTTTCTTTTTTCTCTTAAAATTGCATTGTAAAGATTTGCAATTTAGTTGGTACAAGCTGTGCTTTGCAATAATATAAGCACCCCTTAGGTTGGCCATTGTGGAGGCATTACACCTATGTTAAGGAATCAATTACATATGCGGATACACACTCTGAGCCCCGTGGGTGTGAAAGACATGTTTCACAAATCTTTGTATTTCCTGATGCCCTGTAGTGTGGTGCCTCATACAGAGTGAACTACAGTCACCACAGGTATCTTTAAAATTACTTCCTTGCCCTATGTGTAGTTCAGTTAATAATTTGGACAAGGTTTATAATTTAATACATAATAAGGTATCCTATTCTGAAATGTTGACAGATTTGATTACTTTGTTATACAAATATAGAGTTAATAGGGACTTACTGGGGAGACAGCCCTTAGAATATTAAAATTAGGATATTTTGTGGTTTATTCCCACGCCCAATATGAAAAAGATGATTACATAAACCAGATCTACTTGATTATTAACACTGACACATCCTTGCAACAGGAAGTTTGTGAACCTAATACTGTTCCTACTATAAATTTCCTGAACTTTCCAGTATAGTCCAAAGTTATAGTAGTAATTTCCTGCATGTTAATTTGGTACCTGTTTTATGTTAGATCTCTTTGCTCCAATTCTTTACTTACTGTGGGTGTTATCTCTTTGTTTATTTGATTTATAAATTAGGAAGATGGGTAAAATCCTGTTTCATTAAAGGATAATAGGTCAGTATTATTGAGGTGTGTCCTTAAGCCCAGTGGGAAAGGCCTCCACTGTGCTTGTCACACATGGAAAGACTGTACCTGGTACTGGGTGTGGTGGAGAGCATGACGTTTGAATGAAAGTTGGAAGAGACATAAAAATACTATATCTGGATCTTGTGTTCCAATTGTACATTACACTGATATGTCTGTGAAACTCATGCAGCATAGGTGTACCTCTTTCTTTCCTTCCCACCCTGAGGGGCATGTGTGCCCACAGGTGTGTGTGTGAACTTTTAACGTTATAGATTTGTTTGGGGAGAGAGAGAGATTGAGAGCGTTGTGTGTACAGATAAAACAGAAGTTTGTTTCCATTGGCTTTCCTCAGCATTCATCATGATGAATTTGAAATGAAGTGTAAACGTCGTTTTCATTTTGTGTCCTACTTATAAAAATGTGAAACGTATTACACAACCCTTGCCACCATCTTCCATTATAAAACGAATTCTCATTACCCGTAGTAAAAATACAAATTCTATTCATACACAGTCATATATATCTGCATACACAAACACTCCTTTTCCTCCCGCCCACCCCGCATAGCACACATTACCTCAGATGATGAGTAAAACACTTAGAAGGTTACAAAATGAATCAAAGATTAAAACTGGTTAAACTATTGGTGTGACAGAACAGTCTTTTAGGAAATGAAGAAGGTTAATAAGTAGAAGCTATGTGTTTTTGAAGGGGTATACATTCCTAGAAATTTGACCACAATGTTTTGTAGTTTAAATGAATTCAATGTTATGGTGAATAGATTTTAAAATCAGTGACATGGTGTTGACAGGTTTCATTATAATCAAAGATGAGCCTTCAAGTTCAGAAAGCTAGAAAACATATATATTCCAGAGAAACAAGAAAGGGAAAGTCAGGGAAGCCGTTTCTAGGTAGCCTTATCATTGAGGAAGTTAACGGCACTTGAGACATACCTATCTAAGTGGTTTGAAGTGACAAGTGTGGCTGAAGAAAAAGTAAGGCTGAACTTCCAGCCAAGATAGAGGCATAGATAGATACACTGTGCCTCCTTGCACAATGAAAAGAAGGACAACAACAAATTTAAAAACAAAAATTAACCAGGATTGCCAGAAAATCAAACTGTGTGGAAGTCAGACAACCAAGGAGTTGAAGAAACATTCATCCAGGCTGGTAGGAGGGGCAGAGATGGGCAGCTGGGGCAGAGAGGACATGAGGCAAGGCAGCGGCTAGAGGACTAGGAGGGCGAGGTGGAGGCTGGTGGGCTGGGAAGTCCCACATTTGCTTGTGGATAAACTAGGAGGAACAGCTGGGGAGCAAGACAGGCCACTCAATCCAGGGTTCCAGCATGGGAAAAGAAAGTCTCAAAACCTCTGGCTATAAAAATCTGTGGGTGATGTGGCAGCAGGAGAAACTCCCAGCGTCACAGGAAAGTCCATTGGAGAGACCCTCAGGGTCCTCGAATGTACAAAAACCCACCCACCCAGGAATCAGCACTAGAAGGTCCCAATCTGCTTGTGGGTAGTGGGGAAAGTGACTGAAAGTGCAGTGAGAGCTGAGCAAGTGGCACTGTTCCCTCTCTGACCCCTCCCCCACATAGAGCATCACAACCCAGCAACCTGGGTTGCCCCGCCCTAGCGAATACCTAAGGCTTCGCCCCCTCCAACATAACAGGCGTGCTGAGACAAAGAAATATGGCCCAAATGAAAGAACAGATCAAAGCTCCAAAAATAGAACAAAGCGATGAACAGATAGTCAACCTGTCGGATACGCAGTTCAAAACACTGGTAATCAGGATGCTCACAGAAATGGTTGAGTATGGTCGCAAAATGGAGGAAAAAGTGAAGGCTATGCAAAGTGAAATAAAGAAAAATATACAGGGAACCAACAATAAAGGGAAGGAAAATGGGATTCGAATCAATGATTTGGAGCAAAAGGAAGAGATAATCATTCAACCAGAACAAAATAAAGAAACAAGAATTCAAAAAAATGAGGAGCGGCTTAGGAACCTCTGGGACCACTTTAAACCATCTAACATCCTAATCTTAAGGGTGCCAGAGGGAGAAGAAGAAGAGCAAGAAATTGAAAACTTATTTGAAAAAATAGTGGAGAACTTCTCCAGTCTAGCGGTGGAAATAGACTTCTAGGAAGTCCAGGAAGCTCAGAGAGTCCCAAAGAAGTCGGACCCAAGGAAGCACACACCAAGGCACATCATAATTACATTACCCAAGATTAAAGATGAGGAGAGCAGCAAGAGAAAAGGAGACAGTTCTCTCCAAAGGAGTTCTCATCAGACTGTCAGCTGATTTCTCCAAAGAAACCTTTCAGGCAAGAAGGGGCTGGAAAGAAGTCTTCAAAGTTATGAAAGGCAAGGACCTGCATCCAAGATCACTCTATGCAGCAAAGCTATCATTTAGAATGGAAGGGCAGATAAAGGGCTTCCCAGATAAGGTCAAGTTAAAGGAGTTCATCATCACCAAGCCCTTATTATTTGAAATCTTAAAGGGACTTATCTAAGAAAAAGAAGAAGATCAAAAACTGTGAACAGTAAAATGACAACAAACTCACAACTATCAACAACTGAACCTAAAAAACAAAAAAAGCAAACTATGCAAACAACTAGAACAGGAACAGAAACAGAGATCAGAGGAGGGCAAGGGTGGAGAATGGAGGAAAAGGTACAGGGAATAAGAATAAATAGTAAGTACAAAATACACAGGGGAGGTTAAGAATAGTATAGGAAATGGTGAAGCCAAAGAACTTATATGTATGACCTATGGACATGAACTAAGGTGGGGAGGAATGCTGGTGGGAAGGGCTGGGGGGCGGAGGGGAATAAAGGGGAGAAAAAAATGGAACAACTGTAACAGCATAATCAGGGGTGTGTGTGTGTGTGTGTGTGTGTGTGTGTGTGTGTGTGTGTGTGTGTGTAAAAGAAAAAATAAGTCTGGAAAAACCCAAAGACTCTGGTCTAATGCTGATGCTGCCTTCTTACCTGGGGCAATTGCCTGTGCCCCAGTTTCCTCTGTAAAATGCATGATAATACATACATGTATATGCTTCCAGGTAGCTCAAGTGCTTGGGAATTACTTATTATCTCATATATTCCCTGATAGGCCTCAGTCAGATACTGCTATGCTTGTTTTAGAAATGGTGAAATTGAGACTTGGGAAAGTTGAACAGGCTTCACGCAGTGAATGAGTCAGCAGCAAAGACATGGAAAAACACGTCCTCTGGCTCCTGCTGCTGTATTCCTTCTGTTCTGGATTGTGTTGCCTTTTGATATTTTATGGGGTTTCTGTGATTGATGAAATAAGTTAAAGTTGTTCTGTTAAGGAGATAAAATGTAATCCAGTCTCTGCTGATGGTGGTTAATGATGAGGACAGGAGAACACTCTGCCTCCTAACATGGACTATCAGATCCTTTTTACAAGTGGATGCAGTGTGAGTCGCCTCCTTATTCTGGGAAATCGATATATTACCATAAAATGTTTCACTGTGTTTGCTTTATATTATTTATAAAGGACTGGAGTAGCTATTATCTCACTTTCATTCCTATTAGGCAGATAGAGCAGATGATATTATGCGTGTTACATCCCACGTAGATTATAATAATGGCTGCCACTTACTGAGCACCTTGCTGGTGCCAGATCCTCTTCTATTCTTGTATTCTCTCATTTAATCATCATAGCAATCTTGTCAAGGATGTGGAATTAGCTCCACATTCATAGATATGAACACGGGGCTCAAAGAAGGTAAGTAATTTGTTCAGGGTCACACAGACTTTAGATTTGTCAGCTTTCTAAGATTCCAGTGCTTCCATTGCACTCCTTTTCCTTCCAAATAATTTTTTTTCTGGTATTAGACATAGTCTCCTGAGTCCAGTGCATCACTTCTGTTGATTTTCTGTTCTTTCCCATAAAGGGCACTCCCCACACACTAGTTGCTTAATCTAGCAATCAAGTGAATGCAATTGCTACAGCAGTTAAAAAGACAATTTCAATAATAAAAATAGGGATGATCAAAATTGATCAAGCCACCTCTGAGCAGTACACATTATTATATTTGTGCTGGTTTAGGGAGGAAGGAGAAGAAAGTCCAAGGACTTTATACTAATATGTTTATAGTTAGACAAGGTTAGCCATCTTCCCGTGTGCCTGTGAATTTTGTTTTACTTGGCTGGGTATATAGTGTATATGAAGGACAAACGTCCTAATTACATCTAGTATTTCTAGATGTTATAGAGGTTGCCAGTGTATGACAGAAGTAGTTAGTAAACAAATACATTGTGTACAGTTTGTGTTAAATTCCTAGGGAAGACTTCTGAAAACTTGAAGTGAAATTGTTAAAATACCCTCTAAGCATTATAGATGCTTCTTGTACTTGACCACAGATTGATTGAGATGAGAAAGGAGAGAGTTCTAGGTGAAAATATTCCTTCCTACTTAGAAGACATTCAGATTAGAGCCTCTGTGCATCTTATTCAATGCTACTATGTGTATAGTGAACAAACTTAGATCCTTATTTGAAACATCTGGCCTTTCTAGATGTTAGAAAGTATACAACATGTGTTAAAAGGTAAAGTAACATCTTTTAAGTATTTTTTTTCTGTTAATTCATAGGAATGATTGTATTTAGGGAATGAAATTGTCAAAGTTGGATGTCTTGGAGAGTATGCTGACTGTTCATAGGGGGGGTAAGAAAGTACAGAGAAGGGTTCTGTGCCCGAGTCTTTTGACAAATTCAGATTGTCTTAACCATAGCTATATGTGTGCATTTTAGTTAATATTGCTATGTATTCAAGGATAAACAAGTCTTAATGCCCAAAGTATATTAAAAGTAGAGGTAGTAAAATAATCCCTTTAAAAATGCCCATTTGTTAGTTTTTAGGAAGGACTGTCCTGTATTTAGTCATTGACGTGGTGGAGGGGGAAAGAGGAAGGGTGAAGGGAAGGGCTCTTTGCTAGTATCTATATCTAGAAGAAAGTTTTAGATTATAACCATAGGTCTATATGTGCATTTTTGTAAACTACCTGTGCTTTTTGTGGACAAGCTTCATTATTTTGCAACATCTTGAGCTTTTTAGATGTCCTGAGGTGACAATATATGATAAAAAGTAGAGCTAGTGAATTAACCAATTTGTAAATAGCTTTTTGTTACAATTGATAGAAAAGAGGCATCTTGGACAAGGAATGGTTAAACCATCTCAGAAACGGACATCAGGACTTTCACTGGGCTGGCAGCAGAGGGGCAGGAAGAAGGATGGAGGGAGGGCTGTATGTGGATGTGTTCCTAGTTACATTGTGATAGCCATTCATGTGTATACATCTCTTTTGGTTGTACTGTAAGAATACATTATAAAGTCAGTCAAAACTTTGCCTCCTTGCTAATATTTTAAAAGTACAGATAATAATGAATTCTCTTAGAAGCATTGTATTTTGTGTACTCCATTACTTTGTCTCATTTTTAATTGAACATTAAGAGAATGCCGTATTTTAATGGTAACTTTGCCAATAGCTTTTATCTAGGGGTCTTTTGCTATTTTTGTCCTTTATGAAATTCTTGTCAACAGAAAGGGAGGATTACATTATTTTCTTCCAGATTCAGTTGGTGTAGTGTATTCTTGGTTATCAGAACACTCATAGTTTTGAAACATTGAAATGGTAAATATTCATGATGTGTGAAAAAGCATGATTAATAACTTTAGGATCTTAATTACACCAAAATGGAAGCTTCATTGTGTTAATACACAGGGGATTTAGGACATGTGAAACTGTAAACTGCTTGTGGTTATGGATGACTTTGTCTTTTGCTTCTTGTGTTTTTCAGTCTCCTATTATATGCACTTGTTACCTTTTAAAAAATAAATGTTAAAACCGAAAAAAATAATAATAATAATAAAAATAGCAGTGATCACATATCAAGTGCTTACTTTGTACCAGGCTATGATCTAAATTTTGAACAGACATTAAATCATTTAAGCATCACAACAATGTACAAAGTAGTTTACTGTTATGTGAAGTAGTTACTATTATCATTCCTGGATGAGAAAACAGGCACAGGAGTTTAAGCCACTTGCCTAAGAACACGCACAGCTAGGAAGTTGTCAAACCGGGATTTGAACACAACCTGGTTCTAGAGCTCTTATCTGCTCTACAGTCTTGCCTCTCAATAGAAAATTCAGTTGAAGTATCAGCCTAGTTCCCATACACAACATTGGTAGAAAAGAGAGTTCCTGCACTTAACAGTTACATGTCAACAGAAAACAGGTGAAGTAGATACTCGCAATAAATGCTGCAACCTAGCTCATGGCGGGTAAATGTACAAAAGTATGAATGAGTTTGGGTCAAACTGAATAATAGAGAACATAAACAGTCTGAGAGTTAGATCTCCTTTCTAAGTAATGTACTAGTGACTTGGGCACTGGGGAGAAGCTGGTTCCATCCATGTCTTCTAAAATAAGCAGGTTACTTGGCTAATGTTCAAACTCTAAATAGGTATGTGGGTTGTAGCTATTTGACCTGAACCAAGTTTAAATTCCCTAGTGTTCTTGCATGATTTCAGTGGTGCCAAAATGAAAAAATTAACTTTTCTCTAAATGTTGCGAAGATAGAATTCATTAATACTTGGCAAAAACACTGTGAGGCAGACAGGAAGGGGATTTGTAAGTATTATATCATTCTTTTGTCAGGGTGTTCTCTTTTTCTAGCAGGAAGTGTTATGACTTGCTCTCTAAAGTTGCAATTGTAAGAAGAATGTTGGGTTTCCAGATTGGCATTCTGAGCGTGGGAGGTTCCGTCTGTTAGTGCTGCCAGAAAGAAACAGGTTTGCTCTCGTCTTCGCAGAAGGGTAACTATTTTAATATTATTTCGTTAGGCTCTAACTTTTAGGTTACTGAATATTTAAGCAGAAATTTACTTCAAAAGTAGTTAAACATTTAGAGACTATTTATTCTGGTAGAATCTAATTTAAGAGAAATTTTCGAAGTTAAGATCTAACCTGTTCTCTATATAGTCTGTCTTTTCTTTATTTGGGAGAATATTTTAGGAACTTTGTACTTTTTAAAAATTGGTTTTGAAATCCTAATTATATAGCCATATGTACTGAGTTAGGTGACCAAAGGTTTAAATAACAGAAACTATTACTCTATATTTGTTGGGGGGGGTGTAGTGGGGTAGGGTAGGGTAGAATTTCAAATGCCTTCGAACCTCGTTAAGTGGTTTTTCTATATTCTGTGAAATAAAAGGTGAGGTAGCTGTCAAGACAACATGTCCTATTAGATTGGTATTCTACTCTTACAAAATGACCTATGCCAAACTGTTGTCCTAATGTTTATTTATACTTTACAAAATAAATGAAAACCATTGGTGATGAAATTTTGGTAGTGTTGTTTTGTAAGAATATAGTGGTGATAAGTGATTTTTTTTGCTCACAAAATCACCAGGGTTTTCCATTATATGACAATCCTATAAATTTTATTTCTCCATACTTCAGTATAGCTAGTTATATAAATCCTGACTCTGAGTTAAGGATAATGTCTTGGAGTGGTTGCACTTGGTACACCCGTATGAAGTAAAAAATGAAGTATGAAACAAGAGAATCTAGTTTTCAATTAACAAGTACTATATTTGAGAACCATATTAGCAGGGTTTGTAACACTGCAGAACATACTTTTACTGCCTAATAAATAATCTCTCAACTTAACTCCAAGTCTAAGCTGAAATGGTATCTCTACTGAACCATTTGTTGTACATCATAATATTTAGTTTGAGTTGAAGCATGTTAACTAGTCTGATCTTGCCTTGTGGGGGGGGGTGTGTATAGGTTGCCTTTAGCTTCAATGTTAATTTTCTAAGGAAAAGAGAATGGAAATACCAGTCAGGTGTGAAGATTAATTAATTTCATTAGCAGCAGATGTTTTTTTCATAAGTTATTCTGATATTTTTGTAACATGTCCAGGTTTACTTACCAAATACGGAAGGGATTAGACCTTTTAAAAAAGAAAGTGCGCTATTTCAATCCAAGCACTTAATACACCTTAGCTTTGTAAACAAGGGGGAAGGAGTGGTGTTATTTTGTTGTCTTTGCATTTGATACAGTATTCTTTATCACAAGCAAAGGGGCTTTTAGAATGTAATTAAGACATACATTAAATATCTACAAAATAATTGTCTGCTAAGAATTTGAAGAATGTCTTCAATCTGACTAAAGTGAATTGAATGTTTCTATTATTGGAAGAGTTACTAACTTATTTTTAAATAGCCATTGCTTTAAGATCTTATCTTTTTTTTAATAAAGTACAAAAAAAAGGAAAGGAAACTTTTACTTAAAATGGAGATACTGGATATTCCTCCAGGAAATGACACAGACTTAGGCACCCTTTGGGATTTAAGTGACTCACAGGTATCAGTGCTTGGAAAAAAAAAGAAAAGATTAGCTAGAATCTAGCTTATGATAGAGTCTGGACTAGAATAGAGGTATTTCTAGAAAATGAAATCCTGGGGTCTTTGGGGTTTGCTTTAAAATACTTCAGGATAGAGAAGTGGGAGGAAGGAAGGGGAAAATAAGAGAAGGAACAGGAAGGAGTAGAAATTAAACAGTTGTGGGAAATTCCTGATAAATGCAGACTCGGGACGATGGGTTTATGGGCGTTTGTTGTAATATTTTCTCTTACCTTTGTATATATTAAAAATTTTCATATAAAAAATTTAAGTATAACTTCAGTTTGAGGAAATTTACATTTATTTCTAAATGTTACTTTTATCTATGAATTGCAGGTTTGTCAAAACATAATTTGTATATGATGTGTATTGTAAAGGTGAAAGCTGCTGCTTGATTGCCAAAATTGTCGCACATAAAAACTGTTTCTGTAAACAACCTTTGTTTGACTTTCAACTAAATTCAAAGGACAGGTTGCAAACATCTTGAAGAGTTTTGTAGTATCTTGAAGTATTAATCAAGAGTAGATAGTTAAAGCACACTAACAGGCCAATTGCATGTGAAGAATGTGGGAACATTATAATCTCTTGACTATTTTGTTCATAGCTTTCTCTTATAGAGCATGCATTTTTAAAACCACATGGACAACTATTTAGCCTGCATTATGTTTAAGTTCACTTTCTCTACTTGCTTCCATCAGAAACATTTCATAGGTGCTTATTGTGAGCCAAGATACAAAGTCAAATAAGGTACCAACCCTGCTTTCAAGGGGCTCAGAGACTAATGGAGGAGATAGAGAAAGAGATGGTCTTCGTGCACTGAAAGAGGCTATAGGAATTGGGGAAGGGGAGTTACTGGTTAGCAACTGTGACTTTATGGTGCATCTCCTTGTAAACAATACAAACAGAAAATTTGAGGTGACTTAACTGTAGATATTAGAGAGGTAGGAAGAGGACTAACATAGCTTGGTTTAACTCAACATAGTCCCCTACGTATGACTTTACAAATAACAGCCATCTCTGCTCCCCTGCCCTTCTTACAATTATGACTGTTCATCCTTCTCTCATGCATCCTCTCGGGTTGTTAGCAGCATACATGCAGGAGATGGGAATCTCCTCTTCACATTCAATAGCAAGCTAGTGTTTGAGTCTCCTTCAAGTTCTTAGATGAACCCAGGGCAAAATTACAGTTTTAGATAGGCTGCTACTTGTGTTTGGATAAAGGACAGAGTTAGCCTTCACTCATGGATAGAGTCTTCCAATGTTTATTTCTCAATTGATTTGGAATTTGAAACATATTTTATCATGGAAATAGTACCTAAGGTTTTTCAGGTCACTTCACAAATATCTCTCAAATGGTATGCTATGTTAATTTGAAATGTTTTTGTGTTTGTGTTCTTTTAATCTCATTGTAGAAGAAGCACTGTTGCTAAATATATCTAGATTTATGTTTCATCAGCCAGTTGCTTTATTCTTTTTTTTTAAGATTTTATATATGTATGCATGAATGTATTTTTAGAGAGAGGGAAAGAAACACTGATGCATGAGAGAAACATCCATCGGTTGCCTTTTGCACACCCCCAACTGAGGACCTGGCCCAAAACCCAGACATGTGCCCTGACCAGGAATCAACCTGAGTGACCTTTCGGCTTGCGAGACGATGCCCAATCCACTGAGCCACACCAATCAGGGCCAGTTGCTTTATTTTTTCAGTCATGATACTGTATAATCTAACATCATATATAACAGTGCCTCTTGGGAAAATACTGTTAGTTTTATTTGGGAGTATCTAGCAGTGTCCCCTGTTTACTTTTACCAATTTCCAGCTCAAATGTCAAGTAGAATGACCAGATCTAGGCTTGAAAAACAACCTTGCTAAGTAAAGTGTGCTGTACGTATTGAATATTGATTTCATAGAGGTTTGATGCCTACATTGAAAACAAGCAATTTTTAATAGTGCTGAGGTGCTAGAGTAGTGAACAGTAAAATCCTTTACCACTTCTTCCTCCTGCTTTAACCTTTCCTAAACTTTCAGGACTAGGAACCTGTGGCACATTTGAAGGCATTTGGAGTTTGACTAACTTGTTTTGACTTGGAATAACAAATCGTTAAATGGAGAAAGATACGTAACTAATGGCTAAAAAACTACAGGTATCATAGCGATGGCTTATGCATGAGAAAAATTCTAAAATAAAAAGCAAACCACATAGATACCTGAGTGTTTGGTTATGTTTATACTAAATTACTTACTCTGATACAGCGGGAGTGGTTATTCATGGTACTTAGCATTTAAGAGTCTGATGAAGCAATATTAAATACAGTGAAGCAGAAGCATGTCATATATAGGAATGAATGTGCAACAAGGGAAGGTAAGCATTTGTGTCCTAATTTTTAAGAAGTATGGCCTGTTTTATTGTCAGTACCCACTTAACACCAGTGTTTTAAAGAAAGAATTTTTGAAATGTGTGTGTGTGTGTATAAAATATATATATGGTCTGTCCAGAAGGTACCCAGCCATGTAATATGAAAAAAGAGGCATTTATTGAAGTAGATACAAGAAACATTGTACATTGGACAAAGGCGACTTAGTGCCCTTCAAATTAGGTACCTTGGGACCTCACGCAGTTCTCCCAATCGCCATCAGCTGTCCCATCATATTTTTCTGAATCTCTTCAGGTGATGATCTGCAATCTCTTCCCTTTCAAAGGTGATTTTAGTTTTAGGAAAAGCTGGAAGTCACAGGGCACCAAATCTGGGCTATAGAGGGCTGAATCGCCTGGGTGATTTGATGTTCCACCAAAAAACTCTGCACGAGACTTGATGCATAAGACATGATGAAGCTGCCAATCACCAGTTGCCCATAGCTGCGGCCTTCTGAATCATTTGAATAGTTTCCATGGAGGAATGTTCAAGCTTAATGCAAAAATTGATGCATATTCGTTAATCTACTCACTCAGATCTTTTGAATGCAACAGCCACACAGTATACATCTTCACTCAATGACATCTACTGCCCCCACTGACTAGTACAGTGAAGTCGTCATTGTTCACACATGCATACTTCCAGTCCAGTCTCCTTGGATGCCAGGTTACATCAGTGTCACGCAAACCATTCTCATTATATTAGTAATGGCTGGATCTTTCCCAGACAGATCTCGTATAATCTTTACTGAATCTGTTGCCTACATTTGGTCTGTTTTGCACAACTATAATTTTGGTGATTTCAGTTCATGGATTAAGTGAATCCCTTATCCTTTAATGAGAACAGGTTAGTATTAGCTAGAGAGAGGTCATTCTATTTTCCAGCAACCATTCATACTTCTAAACAGCATGGTCACATTTGTTAGGAGCTTTGAAGTGACCTTCCAAAGGCCCTCATAGGCATGACCCTTCTTTCTACAAAGCAATATATAGGTAGCCTCTTTGTTTTTATGGTAAGAGTAGTTAATTGCCATCTCACACACACACTCTTAATTTTACATATGCTACACAGCTCTGTCCTGGGCAAACTCCCTTAACTACCCTAGGCTCTTTCTTCCCTAATACAATTTCAATAATCATTGGATATTGGGCATGTTGGGAATTATTCCTACTTTCAAAATGTGGCAGGTAGTTGGAATATTTTTTTGAGCTATGCCTCTGTACTCAGCATCCAGCAATGGATTATTATGGGAGTGCAAGAGAGGAGAATTAAGTTTAGACTCTGTTCTTGAGAAACATTTTTGAAGTAAGACTTACAGATAAAGTGGTTAGACAAATATCTGTGAGCTGTTAATAAAAAATGGTTCTCTTTTATTGGGGAAGATGATTCTCTTTGACCAAGTTTGAGGATCTGTGTGGAGGAGGCAGATGAACTGAATCAGATAGGACGGTGGATGTCCCAGCTCAACTGTCCTCACGTCCACTTATATAACTATAGGCAGGAGTCTGTAATTAAATTGCTAAGTTTTGTGGCAAGATTTTAAACGCTGTGGGAGTTGAAGAAAAAGAGCAGAGGTGGAGTCATTGGGAAACATGGTTTGGGAGAGGATGAGGCTTCTGCTAAACCTTGAAGATTAAGTAGAATTTGGATAGGAAGAGAAGAGGGGAGAAAGCATTATAAATGTGAGAGTTAGATACACAGAAGGAGTTCTTTCTAGGAGAGAGGGAAATAAGGAGGGGTATGATGAAACAAAAGGTACTGAGTGTTGTTGAAAGGTAAAATTGGTTAGATGTGACTAATAGGACCACCTTAGAGGAACTTGGAATATCAGGCAG
The DNA here is from genome assembly GCF_021234165.1 of Pteronotus mesoamericanus. NCBI lineage: Eukaryota > Metazoa > Chordata > Mammalia > Chiroptera > Mormoopidae > Pteronotus > Pteronotus mesoamericanus. The sequence goes on along the minus strand of NW_026555283.1, from coordinate 96,306 downwards.
AGATTAGAAATCTGTTTAGGCATAAGCAATTGTAGCTTTCTAAAAGGGGCCTGACATGATCAAAATAGTTGTAGGTTATTTTTAATTCAAAAGATGTTTATTGAGAATGCACTATGTCCATGTGGTATACCAAGTGCCAAGGTGAACAGAGATGAGTAAGCTGTTTCTACTCTAATAAAGTTTATAGTTTTGTTGGTGAAGAAAATTCATTCAGTAAGTCTTTGTTGAGGAGGCTATATAATAGCATTAATGATTAAGAATACTGCTTTCGGTGTCAGGCAGATCTAAGTTTGAGACCAGGTTCTACCTCTCTCTCACTATGTGACTTTATACAAGTTACTCTATTACCAGACAGTAGTAGAAGAAAACACACAGTTCTGTGACAGTACTGAGAGGAGAGAATTTTTGTCTCAGATGGGGACAGCCTGAAGAGACTTTTTGAAAAATGCTCTTGAAGCCCTGACCAGTGTTGCTCAGTTGGTTGGGCATCATCCTGCAAAGCTAAAGGTCAACGGTTTGATTCCTAGTCAAGGCACATGCCTTGGTTGCAGGTTCAGTCCCTGGTCGGACCATGTGTGAGAGGCAACAGATCAATGTTTCTCTTTCTTTCTCTTTCCCTTCCCCTCTCTCTACAAATAAATAAATAAAATCTTTTTTTTTAACACCCTTGAAGAATAGATAGGAGGTGGATGAGGAACATTACACAGAGGACTAGAAGTAAGTAAATACATGGCCTGCTTGGGGAATAGTGTATCTTTGTGGAGTGTAATTTAAGGGTGCATTGCATGTAATGGGAAGTAACATCAGAAAGGCAGGTATCAATTCAATGTAGAAGAGTGCAGAGCCTTGAATGTCGTGCTTAAAAGTTGGGGCTTTCCAAGCTGGCAAGGAAAATATGACTACCAACATTGAAAGAAAGAAGAAACTGACAAGGACAGGAGGGAGGGGGGTAAAAGGGAGGGAAAGGGGAAGAATCAGATCAAGGAACAAGTGTGAAGGACACATGGACAAAGCCAATGTGGGGAAGGATTGAGGCGAGGAGGTGGAGGTGGGTAGGGCAGGGGAAAGTGGTGGCAGGGAAATGGAGACAAATGTATTGGAACAATAAAAAATTTTAAAAAATAAAAATATAGGCAATTTTAAAACAAAGTAAATAAATAAATATTTTTAAAAAAACTTTATCTGCTACTCTTAGTTCACAACGGGAATACAGTGGTGATTAAAAACTGTAATGTCCTTTTCTAGGAAAAAGAAAGTTGGGGCTTTCTTTTCTATGGACTATATCATAGGTCTGCTGTTCAGGAAATTAGCAGTGTAAAGAATGCATTGGAGGGGGAGACAAAACTAGATAGATGAGCTATAAAAGGCTTTTGGAGGAGGCCAGACACGAGATGATAAAAGGTATGATCCAGAATGCTTAGTGATTGACTTCACCTCTCCATCTGTTTCTTGTGGCCAAATTTCAGTCCCAAATTTGTAAACCTGAAGACTAAGGAAGATGAGGAAGTTGAAAAGAAGACCTGATTTACCAGGAGAGATATTTGAATGGGGAGGAAATAATGTAGCAATAAGTTCAGTTGCAAACACTCAGACTTTCCTGACCAGAATCCTGCTCACTAAGCTTCCTTCTCCCTTGGCCAGAGGGCCGAGTCCAGATTTTTTGTAAGATTTTATTTATTTATTCTTAGAGAAAGGGGAAGGGTAAGAGAAAGGGAGGGAAGCATGGATATGTGAGAGAATCATCAACCTTGGTTGCCTGTCGCACACCCTCAACCAGGAACCTGGCCCACAACCCAGGCATGTGCTCTGACTGGGAATTGAACCAGTGACCTTTTGGTTTGCTGGACGATTCCCAACCCACTGAGTCACACCAGTCAGGTCTCAAGTCCAGATTTTGATTGTAGTCCTTCTGAATTGGACCCTGACCTTCTGCTCCAGTTTTGTCTCTCACAAGCCCTAGGCACAATGCTCCAACCACACTGTCTTTCTCTAGCTCCCGAATATATTCTTCTTTTTATGTCTCTGTGCCTAGAATGCCTTTACTAGTGATATCTGTCTGAGATAGTCTCACTTACTTTCGAAGATAAAGTTCACAAGTTACCTTCTCTGACACCTACCACTCAGTAAATAAGACTGTAACAGCAGATAGCACTAACACTCTGTCTTGTTTTTCCTTGTTTCCCCCACTAGACAGTAAGCTCTTTGAGAAAAGGGGACTTTGGGTCCTAACTTTCTGTATCTGTAGCACCCAACACTGCCTGGTACATACTAAGCCCGTAATTAAGGCTTGACTATAAATAAATAAGTGGGCGAATGAATGCAGTAAACATTCAAGTTGAAATCTAGTTCTAAAGTCATTCGGAAACATCGGATTGGAGCTTTAGTAAGCCTAGTACGAGTAGGTGAGCTGTAGCTCACAGAGTGTTGCACACCCATCTGACCTGGAGACTAGTGCTGTTGAGTTGCCTAACTAGGGAGGAGGCAGGGTGGCAGTTTCTGTTGTACAGGTAGGTATGTGAAGTGTAGGCGTTCCAAAACCCTGCCTGTTTTGGATGGAGCAAGGGGATAAAGACACACCTTTTTTTGTTGATCACTGTTGGATTTTCACACACAGCAGTGACTCTGGTGGTTTTTCTTTTCATTACAGTATAAAATAATATATTCTTCCATGTTTTGTCCACTTTTTTGTTCTCTTCACTATACTGGCTTAAGTATGTGTTGCCAAATCTCTGATTTAAGTAGTCAGCCTTGCTTTCCCAATTCTACTTATCTGGCATACTGATGGCTGGGATAGTCTATGGTGATACATCCCCTGCTATTTTCTTTTGGTTGCCTTTCAATTTCTAGCAAAAAAATATATAAAGTTCATTATCAACTCTTGATTACCCACAGATTACGTTTCCAATGTGTGTGCCCTGCCTCGTGGCTCACATGGTATTGAGTGACACGGACTGGTAAACATTCTTCAGTCAGCTCCATTCCTAAAGTGAAGCATCTTAAGGGATGAAAACAGGCACCCTCCTCATCCCCGACAAATACCTTTCAGAATTTGAGTAATAGTTTCAGATAGTTATTTGCAGGTACACCTTTCTCAACAAAGATTCGTGTTCAGGGTTAAGCGCAGTCAAATGAGGCAGTGGAGTGGTTTCATAATTGCCATATTGTTAGTCAAACTCCGTAATTAGGGATGACTTCATAGGCATAAGATTCCTCTATGGGTGACGCCCTGAATTCAGACCCTGTTGTACACCATATCCTTTTATGAAAAAAACAAACAAGGTTTTGTTTGCTTTTGTTTTATTCCCTTATTTGAAAATCTCTTATCCTGTGCCGCAGACGGTTAGGAGAGAGAGGGTTTGCTCTTTCCCTGCTGCTTTTCCCTTTAGGGAGGAGCTAGGCTTAGGAGCTAGAGACAGACTAAAGTGCTTTGTAGATGAGAGAATTCAGAAAAATGCAGAGACCCTGAGAGCTTTTACTTTTGATTACTATTTCGTTTGGTACATTTAAATGGAGGAAAAATATGTTTCTGGTTTTTTTTAATATCAGTTCTCTGTGTGTGTGCCTCTCTCTCCATGTAAATATAAATAAAGTTCACTTTTATGGGAAGACAGGGCGAAAATCAGACTTTCTTTTTGCTTGTAAATCACATACTGTGAATTTGAGGTTGAACTTTTTTTTTAAGTTTTTTAAAAAGATTTTATCTGTTTATTTTTATAGAGAGGGGAAGGGAAGGAGAAGGGAGGGAGAAACATCAATGTGTGGTTGCCTCTCGTGCCCATTACTGGAGACCTGGCCTGCAACCCAGGCATGTGCCCTAGACTGGGAATCAAACCAGCGACCCTTTGGTTCGCAGGCCGGTAATCAATCCACTGAGCTACACCAGCCAGGGCTGAAGTTGAACTTTTTAATTCGGCGAGTAATATTTACTTTTTACCTCTTCATCTTTTATTTTTCATAGCTCATGGAAAAATGTGCAAATTACGAGGAGTGTGACAATGTTGACAAGCTATTAGCTATTTTTAAAAGTAGTCTTGAAATATTTAAAGTAAAATTTATACATTTTTTACTCTCTCCTGGCTGCTCTTCAAGTTGTGTGTAGAAACACTTGATGAAGGAGCCAAATTGAGTCATGAGTAAAAAGTAGCTAACAGGTTTTCGTTAGGCCCATCTTTCTTAAATTACTTTGACAAAAAAGGTTTATAATTTATATATATGAAGGAGATCTGTTATACTCTGTAGTCAATAATCATAGAGCAAATGAGATAACTTCATATATTCCATTTAAAAGGGTCTTACTAGAACTTATGACTTATAAAAGGTGGGACAAAAGTAGGTTTACAGTTGTTTGTGTGGCAAATAATACAATGATTAATCAATAATAATATAAGCATAAACTTTGTGTTTTGCATATTCACAACTGTAAACCTACTTTTGCCCCACCCTGTATTTATATAGCCTCTTAAAATTCATTTATTCTCCATTTTCTTTCATTAAAGACATGCAGTTGCTGTATAATACTTTATCATTTACAATGTGCCTTCACGTATGTCATCTTTAATGTTCACAAGGACCCTGGGGAAGTAGATATTGTTTATCACTATTTTCAAATGAGCAAACTAAAGCTCAGAGAGATTAAACAAATTTGCTCATAGACACACTGATAGGAAATAATGCCAGGGCACTACTGAAGTCTTCTGATCTCACAACCACTTGTCTTTTCATGAAAACATACTACATCCTTGGGTGAGGAACAACAGCTTACTAAGGGGCTTAAGATTGAATGAAGTGTCTAAAGGGCAATAACCATGTCAAATCATGTCTTGTTTCTAAGCCCCAGTCTGGAATGTTTTCGTTGCTTTGAGAGGAAAAGACCCAGAACTACAATGCCCCAAGAAAAGCAACAGAGCTTCTGTAATTTCTGAGATTTTAATTTTTAAGAATTTGTTGATGCTACCTACCTGGCAGTCTTTACTCAATTATTGTAATGTGATGTTTTCTCTCAAGATAGTTACTCAGTTTCCTTAAAGATACCATCAAATACCTATGAGTAGTCTAAAGGATAAGCCTTTTTTAAAAAAAATCATAGGGGGGACACCCGAATTAAACACCTAATTTAAAAACTAATTTTTATCAACTAACGCATATACTAGGAGCCTTTAAATTTGACTTTGTATTTTTTAGTTTTAGCTCACATACTTCAGAGTAGCATTTATTTATTTACTTTAAAATAATTATAAATAAATGAAATTGAGTATATTTATGTGAGAGTCTACTAAATTAAAGTATTTTGTTATTCTGTACCAAATTTGCCTGGAAATGTTCTTTGGAGAATGTATAGATGTTTCAGTTCTCTTTTTTATTCTTATTCAGGTGTGCCTCTTAATGTCTCCTGTAGAAAAAAATCTGAGTTACAGATGTAAGAAGTCACTTTAGGCTTTCATGAAGACAATTAGACAGGAATAAGAAGTTAGAAAAGTTGAAAGTATATTTAGGGTATTTAAATGCTGCATTGTATTGATGTATTTTTAAGTATATGACTGCCTTCAAATCATTTCTATGAGGTCTAAATATCCCTGATTTCCTAACAAAAGTACTGCTCTCCTGGCCTATGTGAGGAGTTAATAATCATTACAGTTTCCTGAGCCTCTCTCCTTCTAGATCTTTTATTGTTGCCACTAATTCACTTTGTGTTGATTTATAATTATTTACATCCTTGCCTTCCCTAGATTGTAAATACGTTGAGGGTAGGAACCAGGCATCTAACGGATGCCTAAAATGTTGTGAGGATAGAGGTCTATGTGTGTTGGGAACGGGTATGAAAAAGAGGGGAAGAGATTTCTGCCTCCTTCAGTCTTGCCTGCAAAGGCAAGAAATAGAAGGATTTAGTCAGAACCCATTGGTCAGCAGGAATGAAGGGTGGGACAGGCAAGGTTATGTGAACATCTTTGTCTAATTTTCTTTTGTATAGAAGTGACATGGTAGTATGAGAATAAAATCAAATGTCTTTTTTTAACTCACATACTTTAGATTACTCCTGACTCACAAGCTGCCCAAACTGGAAAAGTTTTGGAGGAAAAGGAGAGGCCACATGTTTGGGATTTTCTGAGGCAGTTTTACTTTCAGACTTTCTGTGCCATTGTTTTTTAAGGTGCAATTCATGGTGATGGGTAGTAATTCTGTATTGAAAACATGATTACTTAAAATGTGTGTAAAGGAAATTAGAATAAATCTTATATAGTATTTTTGTAATCAGAAGCACTGAACACCATGTTACTAAAGTATAAAATACTTTTAAAAAGTACTATCATTGGATTGCAGCTTAACCTATGAAAAATTGCTTTTTACTCTTAATCTTTAAAATGCTTGACTTCATGTCTAACTAAAGATCTTTCTTTAACTTATAGATCCTGAGACCACTCTGAAAAGTGTTTTTACCCAACTTATTATCTACAGAGAAGTTGTCTGTCTTTTGTAACATCTTAACATCACAGGTAAGAAAAGTTTATGAATAGGCAAGTTCTGTTTTATGTTCTTAAAAAGTTTGTTTTTGTTTAATTTTTAAAAATTAGTGATTATAAATGTGTATTGCATTATTATGGTAGAAACTGAGAGGAATGGGTTTTGTGAGGGATAACATTTCACTTAATAGGGGTTCAAAGTTAATTTGCCTTATCATCAGAATTGACTGCAAATGTTTATCTACAAAAACTATACTTGGCCCAGATTGGGCCCAAGGTCATATAATTTGCCAACCCTTGCTGTATTGATGAAATAGGTAAAATAGAGCCAAATCTGAAAAGGTATAAATTCAAATGTTATGTGCATAAAGATATGTTTATTAGCACACAATTGTATATTTCTATGTCAAGGGCAAATATAATTTGTTTTAATTGATTCTTCCTTTAATGAAAGTGACTGGTAGGTATTAGTGTGCTATTTAAAAATCAGTGTTTTCATGGCTGATCAGCTCAGTTGGTTATAGCACCTTCCCGGTCCCGTCCCAATACACCAAGGTTGCAGGCTCAGTCCCTAGTCAGGGCACATACAAGAATCAACCAATGAGTGCATAAATAAGTGGAACAACAGATCAACGTTTCTCTCTCTTCCTTCCTCTCTCTAAAATCAGTAAAATTTTTAAAAATTTGTGTTTTCACAGTGAATGTGAGGTAAAAGACATGTTAGCTAATCCGACCATCATAATGCAAATATGTACACATATGAAATCATCAAGTTGTAGATCTTAAACTTACATAATATTATATGCCAATTATATCTCAGTACAGCTGGAAAATGGAAATAAACAGTAAGATAAATTTAAAAAATAAGTGAATCATTAGGAAAGTTATATTTTACGTGAATCTTTGGTCACATACAACTAAGAATTTCTATTAATGTATCTGTTTCCTGTCATTGCTAGATACTTAGGCTCTTATACTCTGAAAATAAGATTCAGGAATATTTTTTTCTGAGTAACTTGGTAAATGATGACTTCTCATTTATTTGTTTTCTTTATTTTGGCTGTAGCTACTAATACAGGAACCTATTCAGATGACATTGGTTTTCTATTTAAATTATTCCTAAGATGAGAATTTCACAGGAGTGCTTATAGTATATTTATCACAAAATGTTTTTAAGGTCTGAAACCTTTTGGGTTTCTCCTCAGATCTTCTTTAAATGGATGAGATGGCCACCACTCAGATTTCCAAAGATGAGCTTGATGAACTCAAAGAGGCCTTTGCAAAAGTTGGTAAGTATTTTTTTGCAATATAACTATAGTAAAGCAACCCTTATCCGGCCCTAACCAAAGTTATTTCTCTTAAAAATCATATGAGTGGTTAATTACAAACCTTAGGGTGAGACAGTTAAAATTGATGGGATAAAGTTTTAAAAGCTACACTTAAACCGTATTGTTTCTAATTATATCTAATATTTAATGTGATCAAAGGTTTTTGGTTAAGGGACTCAGTCCATAACTGGTATTGCTGTGGCTCCTGAAATTTTTAGACAAATTTTATGATGTTACCGTATTTGGTGAATCGTTTTTCTGAGAAGATTTGGAGCTTTTACCATATTATCAAAGGGATGTGTGATCCCTGAAAATGTTAAGAACTAGTAGATGCTGTTTTTGCTTTCCCTCATTAGCTTGGCTTTATTCGGTTTTTTTTCATTTATGTTTACTGTCTTTGCATAATGCAGACTGTTCAACCTTCACATTAAATTATAGCATCAGCATAAGATGGGAAGGTATAACATGCCATTTGGTTTATCCTTAATATTATATAACAAGTCTTAGAGTTTAGCAGCTACCGGGGCAGTTTACAGTATTTACATTCCAAATTTCAGTGCTCAGGTCAAGTCAGCAGAGATAATGAGAAAACGGTTAAGAGCTGATTATTGATATATGTGCTCACCTGAGTCAACATGTGCTTAGGGAAGTCAAGTATTACTATTTGATATCTCCTTGATTAAAGGATATAAATTTAGATCATAATGATTTGTTATTTAAATCAGAATCTAGTCTTTGACCTATTTTGAAAATCCCATTAGTGAAAAGTGAGAACGTGTACATCCTTATTCCCATACATTTTTGATCAACATTTTCTATGAAGGCTTTATAAATAATGGCATGCCTTGGAAAGAATAATGAGTCCCAGCTAGAGTGACTATTCATAATCCCATCAGAATTCTAACTAGGAAAAAAAAAGCAAATACTCCAGAATCTAACATGATATTTTGTGTGTGTGTGTGTATGTGTGTGTGTGTGTGTGTGTGTGTGTGTGTGTAAAAACGCAGTCCATAGATTACACTTACTGTGAGACTGCTACCCAGTCTAATATTAGAATGGTTATGAAAAAAGAGCAGGTGAATTCTTGGCTGTGAGATTTTTTAAATCTCATTCTGTAGAAATAGCCTTATAATTGTTTAAGGATTACATTTCCTTTGAACCTTCTGTTTTATTTAAATTCATCTTTCACTGTTGCGGACAGCTTAGTTTGTTTCTTTATGAATAGAATTTTGGGGTAGAGACCATGACTTATTACTGCTATTTTTTAATCTTCAAAGTCTTGCTTTCTCAAGTAAATGTTTATTGTTGAATACAGGCCCTGTTCTCATGTGCACCATCTTGGAAATATTTGTGTGAATAATATTTTTTTAACTTAAAGATAATTGAAATATGTTTACCTGATAGGACTGGAATACTTTTATCAGTAGGAGAGGTTAATTGCTCCTTAAAAGCTTAATGATACAAAGAGGGTTCACCAGTTACCTCCATGGAGGGAACAGGGTTAAATTGCACTAAGTGAGGGATTGATTGGAGCTTGGACTACGAGAAAGGATCATTGTTAGAACTGCTGTCTTATTTTAAACCATACATTTTGGAGGGTTTAGGGTTGGTAAAAGGCTTCCCAAAGGCAGTAGATTGGACCTGTGACATACTGGAGTCCCAATCAGGCATATATTACTAACGCATGCAGGTTCCTATTACTCTATATCCTGTACATAGGAATTCTGTTAATACAAAATTTCTTTCTGTTCTGCATTTTGCTCTTTTGTATTCCTCCCTCAGTATCTAGCTCAGTGTTACATGCATGTTAGGTTTTCAATAGGTATTTGATTGATTGAATCCCAAGGAATTATATAGCTTTTTCATGTACTAGGACTTTGTCATTATCAACTATAAACACAAAAAGGCCTTTGTTACAAAGATTTTCATCATGGTGGAATTTATTACTAAAGGTTTTGGCCATTACATTATAGCACATAAAATTTATATATTTTTTTCAGCGTAACAAAGGCTAATGTGTAGTCTTTAGAAAAGTGTTTAAAGACCCAGTTGAATCTTTTAATTTTCTTTTAAAATCTTTGTAGTTTTTACTTGTTATTAGTTACAGAGCCCTCAGGCAACTGTCAGAGGTGTTATGGAAATCCTTTTAAATTTTTTTCTTCATTCTGGGAAACTTGATTTTTGAAACAAGCTCCATAACTTATTTTCCTGTCAAGGACAATTGTTTCTTATTTGGGGGGTAGTGAGGACTACTTGGTCCCAATTCAATTGTGACAAAATATAGAAATCAGTATAGGATTTTTCCCATCTATTAACAATGATAGCCTAGATTTTTCTCTTTAAAAATTCAGCAAAATCATAGTATGTGGAGAGAAATCTCTGTAATTACCACTAATCATAGGTTTTGTTCAATCAATTAATAGTGCTTTGAAACTCTCTTTTACTAGCAATAAATGAGTATTAAGATTTAAAAGTTCTCCTTCACTCACTTTCTGCACCTGCTTAATGTTAAGCTCAAAGCAATATTTTTTTGTTTAATTATTTTAATTTTCTTAACATTTGTTTCCAGTATTTTCCACTGGGAAAGCAGAAGCCTTGGCTCTCATTTTTTTTCCTTACTTCATAATGTTTCTCTTTTCATTTAAATGCTGCAATGCTTCATGAGTTCTGTCTAAAGTAGAATAAATGAAACTTTCAGAAAACTTAGGAAGTAAATATCTACCAACTAGAATATAACTTTTACATTCTAATCTTGGTTATGGAAACTAGTGATCATTTGGATGATTACTTGTAATAAAGATAAATTTATGTAACATAAGTCTTTTCAGATTGGTCTTTAGTCCTGCAAGCATATCTGACTTTTTTCTCTCCTAAGCAATCACTACTGTACTTTATATTTTTATTTTTATTATTTTTATTCTCATTTATTCTGCTACAGTTGTCCCAATTTTTCTCCCTTTTCCCTCCTCCATCTACCCCACCCCCCACTCCCACAGTCTATTCCCCCTCTGTTGTCCATGTCCATGGGTCATTCATACATGTTCTTTGACTATTCCATTCCCCTTCTTTCCACCATCCCCTCCCTTATTTTTTTAACACAAATCCAGCAGTTTTGAAATGAAAGAATAACAGAGTTTTTCAAATGACTAGGAATGGTGTGAGTATATTCCTTTGAGGTTGCCTGCCAAACTAAGCCAAAAAATGTTGGTTATGATAATTGCAGCTGTACCAGATTTTCTCATCTCAGGAAGTTGAGTTGTTTCAAATTACTTGATATTCTGTAGTATATAAAAAACCACATCAGGGTGATGCCACAAGAAGCATGGTGGTTTAGTGTGTATTTGTTTAATTATGACTTAAAAATAAAAACTCTAGCCCCAGAAAATACACTGACCAGCGCCCTTTCACTGTGCCATCTGGTTAATTATGGATGGAATACTAGAAATGGAAGTCTTGAAATAGTATGAAAACCATGTATTGATGGGGTGGAAGATGGAGTAAGTGTGGGTGTGTCAGGGGACAGCAAGAGCACACATGTGTATGAGAATGCGTTCATGTGAGCATGTGTGTACCTGTATTTTTAAGGTGGGAAAAACAGCAGCAGGTGGAAAATGATTGTCCAACTGCTGGAAATTTTGAGTTGGAAACGGGTTGCTAGACATTTTTGATTGCCTGGTCTCAGCTCTCTAACCTTGTTCAGCTGTTACAGCTGTACTTGACCTCCACCTCAGGGGATCCACTATTAGTATGAACTCTTAGCAACCTTCACTCTACCTTTATCTGGGACCTATTAAAGTGCATCTAATATATGCTAGAATGAGCTACCTCAAAAGGTATAAACTGGGAAAGGCAAAATCCATGTTGAGCTAAGCATCTGGAGGTGTTTAGCAGCTGCCTTTTCTAAAGTTTTAATGCCAGTGAAAGCTTGACTTTACTGCTTAGTTCTTAGGATGGAATATAATCTAAATTCTTCTGCAGAAGTCTTTTGGCCAAGTATTTAAAAATCAGTATATTGTGTGCTTTCATGGGCATTCAAGATCATATGTGTATGTGTGTAAATCCATTATTGTTAATTCCTTTTGTCTTTTTTAGGGCAAAAATTTTGCGGAATATATTGATTAAACTAAATGGAACTTTTAAACCACAGTTTCTGAAAGGAAGTGCATCTGCACTTGATTGTTTTCTTCTTTAAGGTCCTAATGAGCACTGTCCAGAGTGGGTTAGTAAAGAGGTTGCATCTGTGTTGCAGATGAGGACACAACATACGCAACCTCTGTATAAAGAAAAATACTAGATTTAGACAGATTGAAGGGTGGTTAAAGCAAAACACACACAAACACACACAACCTGGGGGGTCAAAGGAAATCCCAGCCTTTCTTACTATCAGATCTGTAAGAGCAAGTAGCACCCCAAAAGATGCTTTTGAAGTGATAGATTGCTCCACATGCCACCTGGACATGGGCAGTGTAAAACAGCAGCTAAAATCAAAACCACTTGAATTCTGGCTCAGCTTTCTCCAGACAAGTACTTAAAATAGCTTAAATAACAGGATGCAAGGGGAGGGAAAACATTTCCTTTTAAGGATATGCATTCTTGGTGTGATTCAAACTTCTGCAGGAACATGGCTGCATAATAAGTTTATTTACTTTAAGGTTACTTGGGGGAGGGCGTTGGGAGGGTTGACTGGCATTTAAAATAATACTCGGTAGAAGAGCATAATGACGTTTCTTTTAAAACAGAATGCAGATGTGAACCTACATGTGTCATGAGAGCAAGAAGAGACGCCTGGGAGAGAACCTGTTGTTACAGTTGGTTCCCTCCCGATAATGCAGTAACCAGGGTGAGAAACGGGGCCTCTCTGGTGCAGCGTTGGAAGCCTCTTAGGGATCATTTTTTAAGGATAGTGATTTTTCTTTAAAAATAAGAACACAGTCAATTTATTGAAATTTAGCTCCACTTTCTGTGGAAACTTTGTTCAGCAGATGGGCCGGAGTTTCTTTTTTCCTGTCTCCCATTAATGTCTACCCATACTGCTCCTATTTTTTGGACCAGTAAGTTAAGACATGTGCTTGCAGAAACATTGAGAACGCTCTAGAGAATTCAGCTTGTATGATAATATCTTCTTTATCAGGTGGTTGAATATATATTGCTGGAACAAAAGTCTTCAAAATGCAGAACCTGTCCCACCCCATGCCAATGTATAGTTAATGAAGAAGTGGCAAATTAGTCAGAAAGGGATTCCAGAATATTTGCACCTTGAGAAAATCAAGGACTGCCATCCTGACAGGAGGTTGTGATTTGAGTTTCCAGTTGTTAAAACTGTTTTCAATCTAGGTCTCTGTGTTTTGGGTCAGTTTATTTAATTCTTACGTTTATGTCAAACTCAGGAAAGGAAAAGCTCATCATCAAACATAGTTTTGTGATCCTGCTTAATAATGTCACTTATGAGATGGAAGCTTTCTAAAATGTCTCTGTGCTATCTCATTTTCTGTCCTTTCAAAGCACAGCACACTAGATCTGAGATATTGTTTAAGGGTGTGTGTGTGTGTGCACGCGTGCATGCGTTGGCTGGAGATTGGAAATAAAATTAGCATAAAACTCTTTAAAAATAATTGCACCCAATTTTGTCTTTCAAGTACTTTCCCAGCTGGGAGACTGTAGAATTAATTGGAAGCTGCCTTTTTAGTCTCCCTCTGCCTTCTTACTGAAATCGTTTTCTTCAAAAGATACGATTTAAGAGCTTAAGCACACAATGCAATGTACAGATCCTGTATCATAAAAATGCATGCTTGAAACCTATATGATCTTATTAACCAATGTCACCCCAATAAATTTAATTAAAAGTAAAGAAATAAATGAATGAATAAATAAAACAATTTAAAGCCCAAAAAAGCTTGCTATAATTAACTAGGACTAACACTAAAATGCCTTTGATCCAGTGGTGCACAATATGGTGGGCAGGTGATATTTTCTTGAGTTGTACACTTGAAACCTGTATGGTTTTATGAACCAATGCCACCCCAATAAATTCAATTAAAAAACTAAAATATGAACAGAAAAAAATACTTTCACAGGATGTAGTAAAAGCTAGATCTGCTGATAAAATAGGAGAAAAATAGCAGAATAGGTAAAACTGTTAATATCTGTAAAACTAAATGACACATGTTCAATGGTTCTTATCTCAGGAAAAATAATAGGATAGGTATTCCAGGTGACTCAAAAATTTTGCATTTTAAAGCCATGGTTTCAGGTAAAAACCAGGATGTTCTATCTAATTAATTTCTGTATCTTGTATCTAGCCCAGTGCGTGCCACAGAGTAGGTACCCTATTTTGCCCTATATAATGCACTCCCATGTATAATGCGCACCCATGGTTTTGGCCCAAACTGTCGGGGGGGAGGATCTTTTGTTTTAATTATTTAATTCAATTATTTATTTATTTATATTTAGATACTTGTTTTTTGTAAAGGAATTTCAGCATTTATTTTTTAACATATTATGGTACAAGAAATTTTATGTGACAAATATTACAAAACACAAGAACAGATTCAAGGTATTTCAGGAACTGCCCATGTATAATGCCCATCCTTATTTTTCCCTCAAAAATTTGGGCAAAATAGTATGCATTATACACTGCAAAATACATTACTCAATTTGTCACTTGGCCTTTCTTATACAGTAAAGCTGGTTTTTACATTAAGAACACGAAAGAGGTCCTGACCTGACAACCATCACTGGTCATCTGCTCGGGTACTCCTGGGTGGGTGTGTTCACTTAGAAAACCAAATTACAGATCTGAAGGCTGCTGGGTGGGGACAGGATTAGAACAAAGTGAATGAGATTGAATGTTATTTAAGGGATATTTCTGTCGTTATGGTTTCCTGATGGAATTGCCATTCAGTTTTGTAGTGTTATTTCTGGTTTTTTTGGTCATTGTTTAATTTTGTTTTTAAAATGTTCATTAGATTAAAACATTCTTTTCCTTAATACTAGAGAATCAATGATTCTGCAAAAAGAATTTTCCCCATTGCTTATTATATGCAAGGTACTGTGTGACATACTGGGGGTGGGAGATTAAAAATATTTAGAAGAACCTTTATCAAGGGATTTGCAACCTAGTAAGATTGTCATGTAATGACAAATCCCTGTTCCACCAACCCTACCCCCCCTTTAAAATGTTCCTGTCAGTTACTAAAAGCATTTGTTATTACTACTCTTCCTTCAAAATGAAGTTTCCACATGTGGTTATTTTATGTCAGTTATATTTTCAGGTGGCTACTTCCTAGCATCTTTTAATCACATCAGTGAGCTTCTAATTAATGCCCATGAGAGGTTATTTCAGGGGGGATTCACACAAGTGGTGGTTCTCCCCATTGCCTACCCCTCTATTGCAAATAAACTGCCAGATAGACTAGGCTCTCAGGGCCTTGGTTTTCATGTAGCTTTGAATTCATTGTAGTTCTCCAATATTTATTCTTAAACATCTCTACCTTCTACTTCTATTATATCACTGAGAATACAAAAAGAACAATTAAGTACCTGTTACATCCTAGGTCTAAACTGGAGTCAATAACAAGATTAAATTATGCTCAGATATGTCATTACAGAAGTCAGAGAAAAATAAACTACATTTTAAAATATTTTCTATAAGAAATTGTTACAGTGGACAAGGTGTTCATAGTTGCAAGGAATAAGCTATCTCCTTAAATAATGGTGTCAGAAAAATAAAAGACTATTTATCTAGATAATGAGGTATAGCAATGACCAGAATATTACTCTTTATTTGTTTTTAATATGTATTAGGATTTTACCTCATTTTTTCAAAAAGTGTGTGTGTGTCTGTGGTCTGTGAAGTCCTATGTATATTGAATTTAGAACCAGAGTGTGTTAGAGCCAAAAAGAGCTCATTTGATCCAAAGCACTCCTTTTACAGATGAGAAAACTAAGACATGGAGAGATAAATTGTGCAAATTAGTAGCCAAGATGAAATTCTGTCCTGGACCGCATTTCTCCCACTGCTGTGTCCTTTCAACTATGTTATGTATCTTTCACTGTGATGCACTAACAGTGAACTCGGTGTTAACTGTTGAAAGAAATGGGAGAAACAGATCAGTATATGCATGGGAGAAGGTGTACTAAAACCCAAGAATTTCATTCATCAAAAGTTGCTAAAATCCTGCCACAGTGCCCTGTGGATTACTTTGTTCTTTTTAGAAACTGCAGATGTTGCTGGACTGATTTCTACACATAAACACTTTACTAATGTAGTGTTTGATATATCACCTTTGTATAAATTCAAATCAAAGAAAGTGAAGATGTGCCCTAGGGGAATTAAGTGTTTTACCTTGAAGGAAATGTGAGTGATTTTCAGAAGTGTTGAGTAGTTTAGGATGATGCTTTAAAAGCATAGAGATTTTAACTGATAGATTTGAAATGTAATCATCTGTAAGAATGTTTTTTTTACTCTAAATATATATCATTAAAATTAAACAGAATTTCTTCAGCCTTCAAAGCATTGGCGAAAAAGTTTCATATAGGATATTTAATATTTTAATAATTGGCAAAAATTTAGCAAATATGAATTACACTTAGATAATACTTAGAATGAAGTCCAAAGTATATTTCAGGGCCTTTAAGAGCTTTTATGATCACCTCCCTAATCTCATCTCTCACTTTCCCCTTTGCTCACTCTGCTCAAGTCATACTAGATCTTTCTGTTCCCTAAATACACCAGATACTGTTCTATATCACAGACTTTGCATTTGCTATTTCCTCCTCCTGCAATTTCTTCCCCAGATAGCCACATGATTTGCTCCCTTACCTCATGTAAGTCTTCATTCAAATACAGCTTCCTCAAAGTAGCAAATAAAAGTGTCTCCAGAAGTTTCTGAATGCCCCCTGGAGGGGGGGTGCAAATTAGCCCCCAGTCTAATCCCTGGCTTTGTTTTTCTTTGTAGCGCTTATATTATATTTTATAGTCATACCTCATGTTATTTTTGCCTATTGTCTTTAGAATGTGAGCTCTTTGACAGCAAGATTTTCATTGGTTGCAGTATCCCCAATCCTAATAGCACATGGTACAGAGTTTTAAAGTAATGTATCAAATAAATTAACTATTCACAAAACTTTTTTTTTTGAACAGTGCCATGATCATCTCGGGTCATTTCTCTATTCAGATAGTTTCCTTTTATTATAATAATTAAATTTATATATGAAAATGACTGGGAAAATAAGGAATAAAAAGCATTGTTGAAGAGTAGGTATTTGAAATTGCTGGTGAAAGTCCAACTTCCTTTACTAAAAAAAAATATTCTTAAGTGAGTACAACCCTCAGTACATTAGCCCTCTTTCCCATAAAACTAACTTTTCATCATTGATCAGTTTTTTTTTCATTTAACAGTTTCAGATTAAGCATCATCAGTACTGAGATATACATACTCTGCTAAAACTCTAGTAGTGCACGCACACACAAAAGGTTATTTATAGAGTCATATTAAGCACTTGCATTACTCAGAACTCCAATTATTTTTATGAACTCTATATTTGTCTTGGACTAATGTTTACTCACATTAACTCGTAAGAAATTGACATTAAAGATGGTAGCTTAATTTCAGGTATGCTTTGTAATACAGTCAGCATTAATTCATAAAACTATTCTATTAGACTAATGGAGGAATAAGGAACATAAGAGACCCAAATAGCTACATTAGAAATTGTTTAAACACCATGTCACTGTTTTATTGGTGTACAATCTATTAATTCTTTTTTTAAAAGGCTTTATTTATTTTCTTAGAGAGAAGGTAAGGGAAGGAGAAAGAGAAGGAGAGATAGATACCTCGATGTCCGAGAGATACATCGATTGGCTGCCTCTTGCACGCCCCCAACTGGGGACCTGGCCCATCACTACCTAGACATGTGCCCTGACCAGGAACCAAACCGTTAACCTTTCGGTTCACAGGCCGGCACTGAATCCACTGAACCAC
The DNA here is from genome assembly GCF_021234165.1 of Pteronotus mesoamericanus. Classification (NCBI taxonomy): domain Eukaryota; kingdom Metazoa; phylum Chordata; class Mammalia; order Chiroptera; family Mormoopidae; genus Pteronotus; species Pteronotus mesoamericanus. The sequence continues at coordinate 78,537 of NW_026555283.1, read as the reverse complement.
ATCAGCCAGAGCCAATCTATTAATTCTTTTAAAAAGTTCTATTAGCTTCGTGATTTAATATTGATTTTATTATTTTAAGATTATTTATTTATTTCTAGAGAGAGAGGAAGGGAGGGAGGAAGAGGAGGAGAGAGAAACATTAATGTGTGGTTGCCTCTTGTGCTCCCCCCACTGGGGACCTGGCCTGCAACCCAGGCACATGCCCCGATCGACCAGGAATTGAACTGGCAACCCCTCGGTTCGCAGGCTGGCGCTGAATCCACTGAGCCACACCAGCCAAGACTAATACTGATTTTATTAAACAACTATGCTTTCTTAATATTTGGGTTGCTATTTTAAACAAAGCTACTTATACACTGTTTGTTTAACATACAGGACACATGATGTAAAACCTTGCTCTTTCTGTTAAAATTTGTTTTCCCTTTCAAACAACCTTAGATACCAAACAGTAAGAGGGGGGAAAATTGTATTTAGGTGAGGTCACGAACTGAGCCTCAAATGAAGAAAAATAATAAGTTAATTTATTTCTTTTAAAACTTTTATCCTTTTTTGTTTGCTCTTCCCTTTTACAAAGATCTCAACAGCAATGGATTCATTTGTGACTATGAACTTCATGAGCTTTTCAAGGAAGCTAATATGCCGTTACCAGGATATAAAGTGAGAGAAATTATTCAGAAACTCATGCTGGATGGTGACAGAAATAAAGATGGAAAGATAAGTTTTGATGAATTTGTTTATGTAAGTATGTGGAAATCCACCATTTTTACAAGTAATGATTGTTCCTTTGTCTAGTGGGATCATATAGTCATGGTACCATCTTAAGTTCCTAAATATATCGTATTAGTACTGTTACAACTAATAAAATTTATCTCATCCTATCCACTAAATTTAGTTAGTTCTTTTAGCCATTAGACTATCTTAACAAAAGAATTGAGAAAAAAAGAGTACTGACTTAAAGATATAACACACTGCTCACTTTGCAAGGTGAACAATCTCCTTTGGGGCTTCATTAAAGGGCATATTTCAAAGTGCTAAATGAAATCCTTGAAGTGCCCTTTCTCTCTCCGTCGGTGAACGGTATGCTCCCAAATTTTAATGATACACCCTGACTCACAGTCTTGGAAGTTTCCTGAGTTGAACATTCTGATTAAAAAGATGTTTGCTACTCTTGCAGTAGTATTTAGCTGTACTATTTTCTCTAGGATGATAATTTTGATAATTAAAAGTTAGAAGCATATCTTTTTAGTTCATTGGAAGAGGCATTTAACAATTCTTCTGTTCTTGCCCTGGCTGGTGTGGCTCAGTGGATTCAGTGCCGGCCTGCAAACCTAAAGGTCGATTCCCAGTCAGGGCAACCCCTGGGTCACCGGCCAGGTTTCCAGTGTGGGGGGGCATGTGAGAGGCAACCACATATCAATGTTTCTTTCCCATCTCTTTCTCCCTCCCTCCCCCTCTCTCTAAAAATAAATTTTAAAAATCTTTTTAAAAAATAAATTAAAAAGTTTCTGTTCTTTAGTATCATAGAATGATATTCTTCAAGGTTAGGGCCTGGTTTCTAAATTTTTTGCCCCCTGAGCACCTGGTTTCTTGTTCTATACCCAGTGTTTGGAGAGTTATGTGTAGCACTCACTATTTTTTTAAAAGGTTTTGTGTACTTGTATTTAGAGAAAAGGGGAGGGAGGGAGAGAGGGAAAGAAACATCGATGCGAGAAAGAAACATCCACTGGGTTGCCTCTCCTAGGCATCCAGGCATGTGCCTTGATCAGGAATCAAACCACTGACCTTTCACTTTGCGGGAAGATGCCCAGCCAACTGAGCCAGACCAATAGATCAGGGCAGCACTCACTATTGAAGCTTAATGATTTTACGTGCTAGCAAGTGAGTTCTAGATTTTTGGACATGTGCTAGTTTTCGGTCCATATTCACTGACGAAGTATTTGAGATATGGGGCCAAGAATAGCTGTTGCCTGGCTGGGGACTCGGTTAGAGCATCATCCAGATACACCAAAGTTACAGCCAATCCCTGGTCAGGGCCCATACAAGAATCAACCAATGAGTGCATAAATAAGTGGGACAACAGATCGATGTTTCTGTCTCTCTGTCTCTCTCCCTCTCCATTCCTCTCTCTCACCTGTCTTCCTCTCTCTCTCTAAAATAAAAAAAGAATAGCTTTTGCCTCTTTCCTCAATTAATAACATCCTTAAGAATAATCAGGAATATTGTAATAATTATGCATGATACCAGGTGGGTACTTGAATTATCAGGGGATCACTTTGTAAATTCTGTAATTGTCTAACCACTATGCTGTACATCTGAAACTAATATAAAACAATATTGAATATCAGAAAAGAACACTCTTAGGGATTTTGTCTTTATTATTAATTTAAGACTGAATTTGACTAGATCTAATTGGGCATCCCTTACAATATTTGCAAACAGCTAATTAGTGCCTAATACTTATCACAAAATTCCTAGCTTTCCTGTCCTCCTTTTTTCATGGTTTATTTTTGCCCCAAGACACCTGAAATGATAATATATATCCCATCGGTAACTGAAATTCTGATAAGTTCTCTCCAATCAGAATTAACCCCTTTTAAGAGCACCGTAAGAGTTCAAGACGCAAATGGATTAAGGAATGATGTCTACTCAGCTGACAGCATTTTGGGGAGGGGTGTTGTTACTGTTTAAAAATGCAAACATGTGTCATAAATATAATGATATAGTTCTTGCCATCTTCTTTTGAAATACTGATTTCCTCCCCACAGTTTTTGTCTCCAGTTATTGCCAAAGCCTTTTGTTTTGAATTCTGTGTTCAATAGTAAGTTGCAGTTGACTTGCAGTATGAGCACTTGCATGTTCTTTGATGTATAACTTGCTCACCTTGTAACTGCATGTTTAATTGTGAATTTAAAGCAGTTTAAAGTGGTAGATAACTGTGATTGGGTTTTTAAAAAAATATAATTTGCTGCTTAGAATTTTTGAATCTAGAAAGAACAGACTTAAGTCATTAAGCTTTACAGTATGCCAGTATTGTTAAAGATAAAATTATGAAAAGTGTCTTTGAGAAAAATGATCTTAGGGAAACAATTTTATAGATTTTGAAATGCTGCACATTCTGCACAGCTGTTTGTGGCCTTTCAGAGAGGATGTGTGATTAATTACTTTAACATTCCTAAAAAGTAACATGCATAATAATTTTGACATCACCAAGGATTTTTAAAGTAAAATATTAATAAGGACATTTTTGTTTAAATGTACATTTTAGAATAGGAAGGAAACAATCTATTTATACTCTATTTTTCAAATAAAAGAAATAACCTGGGTTCCTGAAGAAGGAAGTGACATGCCCAACATTACACAGGGAATTAGTGGCTTTTTCCAGTTGTCTTTCTTCTGTTCAAGAGATTTGAAATGTGAAGGACAGTAAAAATAACCTGCCTGAAGTTTCAGAATGATACCACCATGACTGTACTGAAAAAAAGATGGGCGTTTAACCAAATGTTTGTTCACTCTCATCTGCTTTGTCATCAATGAAACAGCTCACAAGTCATCATATGGGTAGATCTTAGGTATCTGAGAAAGAGGAAGCTATTCTTGTCAGGTATTAACATAAGGAAATAGAAATAAACTTGTTGTTGCATATTAGCATTTTGTTTTTCATTTAAATTGCTGCTTAAGGGGTGTTAATTGCAAACCAGGCTACAAACAATATAGCCCATATTATTTTGGAGAATATATATGAGGCAGAGTCCCTAAAGTATATGTAAACTTCAAATGTTAAAATTAAATTTGATGCGCTGATTTTGTTTCTCGTATTTCAAAATTAAATTACTAGGCTTTTATACTTAAAAAGTTACTTTTAAGAAGATAATATTGGGGGTTTTTTTCTTGCATCTGTGAAAAGACTGGTTTGGCAATAAGTTCTTCCAACAGAGACGTGTGCATTAAACTCTTATTTTCACAGTGAGAAGCTTGCTTTTGCTTAATGGTAACAAGTCGTTGACCTGTTTGAGAACTTTTACTAATAGTACCAACAGCAAATAAAGTGCTTAGAACAGTGCCAGGCATATATCAAATGCTATATAGGTGTTAGTTGTTGGTAGTTTTTTTTTTTTAAGAGCAGTGTTCTTTTCATGTTATTACTAAGTTTAGGCCTACAACAGATTACACCCCCACCCCACCCCCACATACACCAAAAGTACACATTTAAACCTACTTTGAAAACAAGCCTCAAACACTGGAAGCCAGTCAATGTTATTTTGCAAGTCTTTCTGAAATACTTCCTTCTTAAGTTCTGTGCCTCTGGATTTTTTTTTTTTTTTGGTTTGGCCACTAGCTCTGTGCTAAACTAGAAAGGAGATGAAACTTTTAAAAGGAATAAGAAACATATACAGGGTCCAGCTGAAGTAATGCCTGCTTGAGTGTGGTTGGTAGGGTAATAATATGGGTGTAATAATGCATAGTTTTAATTTGAACGTGTCACCTAAAATGTCATATGGTGTGCTTGAGTGTGATATTGTTATGTTACAGAATTACATGCTTATGATTTTGTAATAAAAGATTTTGAAATAGAAGGGGCATTATTTGTGCCAGACCCTGTATATTCCATAAAAGAGACTGGAAAAGATGTATAGACTCAGAGTGAGCAGTGCACACCAAGAGTTTGTTCACACATGATAAAACAAGTTCTTCCTCTTCAGGGAAAATAGCACAAAACAGTGAGCTCATTAGAATCACAATGGGCAGCTTTGAAAATACTCACTGAGAAGTCTAGCACAGTAGTTGGACCTGTGTTATCTCTGATTTCAGAGATTCTTTTTAGCCTAGGCTTATATTCAAATAGCTTTGTCACCTACTCCAGCAATTTCTTTTCTAAAATAGCAAAACAAAATACAGATTCTCGCGTAGTGAATCAATTTGACATGTGTAAATCTGCAATTCATTTACATCTTTTAATGTTTTAAATCTAAAGAACAGAGGAAAATACTATAGAAATGAAAAAATGAGCTTGGCTGTAATAATTTTTAAAAAATATTTAGAAAATGAGCTCAGTGGATTGTGTGCCAGCCTGCAAACTGGAAGGTTGCAGGTTTGATTCCCAGTCAGAGCACGTGCCTGGGTTGCAGGCCACGTGCCCAGTTGGGGGTGTGTGAGAGGCAACCGATAGATGTTTCTTTCTCGCTCTTTCTCCGTCTCTTCCCCTCTCTCTAAAAATGAATAAATATCTTTTAAAAAAAAAGAAAATGAAGGTCATGTAACTTTTCTAAGACAATTAAAAATTAACTAATTTCATCACAAGCTTGAATGTCATTCCTGAGCATCGGGAATTTAACTAGACCTGTGTTAAGTAATAGCATTACAATATTGAACAGCATTTATTATTATTATGACCACTGCCACTATATATATATCACTCCTCTTTTCCATGATGTATATAAATTTAGATTTTTCAGCTGAAATTGTGATCATGGAAAAATTAGGTTGTTTCCTAATTTTTAAAACAAAGTGATCCTTGATGTAAAAGTGTTTGTACTAAGAAAAATAACTTTTCAGATGCCATTCTGAAGCAGTAACAATTTGGACACTTTTTGTCATTCCAGTGATTGATGGTATGTTAGTGATGAGGAAATGTACACATTTTAGATTTTAATTTACTGGACAATGTGTTCACTAAATGAAATAAAGTTCAGAATGAGGTAGAATAGTGAATATTGTTTTTTTAAATATTTTAAAAGATTTTATTTATTTATTTTTAAAGAGAGGGGAAGGGAGGGAAAAAGGGACAGAGAGAAACATCGATTTGATGCATGAGAGAAATATCAGTCGGTTGCCTCTTGCATGCCCCCAACTGGGGACTTGGCCCACAACCCAAGCATGTGCCCCAACCAGGAATTGAACCGGGGACCTTTCAGTTCACAGGGTGATGCTCAACCCACTGAACCACATCAGTCAGGGCTGAATATTGTTTTTCACTGAACCAAAATAATAGTTGTAAAAAGAGGAATTATGGGAACAAAATGCATCACAGTTAAGAATGGTACATTCCCAGGTAACCATTTTGTTTTATAATACTGGAAGTATGGTAAATTGAATAAAATTAAAGGACTAAAAAATCAGAATATAAGTAAAAATAATTTTAATAATTTGAAAGTTACCCAGAGTGCATGAGGCAGCTTCACACTACAGGAGTCAAGGAATCCAGAGAGAAAGGAGAGAGATTTCACTGGCTGTGTGCAGTATTTAGAGTAGTCAGTGTGTCTGGGGGTATCGACATACATGTACAGATATAGACCCCTACATACACACCCACATCCATTCTAAAATTCTGCCTTCGAAATTACAGGTATAGCACAAAATTCCAGCTATAGAAATTGAGTAAGCTTGATTTTGTAAAACTTACTATTTTCCTATATAAAATTGGGTTTATAAATCCAAGGAAAGTCAAGATACAAGAAAGGTAACAGCAAAAGATGACTTTGTGATAGGGCCACTGATAACACCAGTAGCAACTTTTCTGTTATAAAAAGTTGCTCCCTGGGTGGATTAATTTCAAAAAGGTGCCCCCCTGGAAAAACTAAATGTGAAAAGGCACTCCCGCTTTCTGCCTTCCACAGGCTAGCAGAAGATGTAAGGCAGGCCTGGTTTAGTGGAGCATGGCCTGGATTTCATGCTTGCCTTCCCAGATACAACCTGAACTGACCCTGTTCTATGAATTTCAAACGAAGGCTGCACTTCTGGAATGAGTATATGTAAGAGAATGTACTTATCAGTAACGCTAAAGGCCTTCAAGTTATTTTTTATGGGTTCAGCAATTTTTTCATTAGGCCTGCAAGTTTCTTTTGATAAGTGCACTTAAGTGTTCTAAACACCTTTTAAATAAATGTTTATGGAGATGCTACATCCTGCTCTCGTTTTACTGGCAGTGGTTAATTTAGCCATGAACATTAGTAGATCGGGAACAAATTTAGGGTTAGGCAAATTCCAGTGTTTAGGAAGACGTTTAGAATGTCAATTCATTCAACCAAGTGGTTAGAGTAGGGTGCGACATTTGCTTTGCTACAGCCTGCTCTTGGACAATTAAAATTTGCGAGTTAATTTAGTTAGCCATGTTCCTTGTTGTGCAGAGAGGCTGAACTTCATAAATGCACAAACAAGACAATCACTGAAAAGCCTCTTTTCTGTGTTTATTCTCAATAGTCATTGATTACTGCCAACTTAACACATTTTTTCACCTTATTCTATACATTTTGATTGAACAAACTCTTACTGAGCCCCTGTTATACCAATAAATGGGGGTTTTTTTGTTGAGTCATAAATTTTCATCTTTCTTTGCACTAAGAATTGTGGTTAAAGAAGGGGGATCTTTCAACCTCTTCTCCCCAGAAAAGAACAAAGCTTCCCTTGTTCATAGAAAATTAACAGATTTACCTATGCCTTTGAACCACACTAGTTTTCAGCTTAAAGCAGATTCACTGCATGTGGCACTTAATGTTTTTGACAAGTGTGTGCAGTTGACTTTCTGGCACTTCATTTTCAGTAGCAGTATTGTTTACCATTTATTGTTTACCAATAGCACTTGTTTGCCATTTGAAAAACTCAAACCCAGTGCTCCATATTTTTTTAATGCTCATCACAAAGGGGGGCGGGGAACTTAAGTGATCAGAGTATAAAAGAAGATAAACATGCTTATTGTTCGGCCTGATGTAAAATTAATTGTGAATTGACAACATATTTTAATTACTAGATTTTCCAAGAGGTAAAAAGCAGTGATATTGCTAAAACCTTCCGCAAAGCAATTAACAGGAAAGAAGGGATTTGTGCTCTGGGAGGAACTTCAGAGCTCTCCAGTGAAGGAACACAGCATTCTTACTCAGGTAAGAGTTTCATGTGCACTAAGTTAACACAATGAATTAAGTAGGGTGCATGCTATAATGTCAAGGAGGGTCACTAGAAAAACATCGCCTCCTAATCAAGAACACACAAGTCCTTTGTGACATGTATTTGGACTTGCAACTAATATTTGCCTTAAAGGCATTTGTAAATATTTATTGTATGGCTTTGGTAGCTTGCAAGAGACATGATACAGTATGTACAATGACAAGCTTTATTATAATAGAGTTCTACAGTAATATAAAAATATTTTTTTAAGTTTTGTGACTAAATTCTCTAAGAGTCAGTTAACTCTGCTGTTTTTTTGTTGGGTTTTTTTTTTTTTTTTGTAATTATTGTTGTGGTTAACTTTATAATTCCTAATAACCACTGGGTTGTATTCAAATGTCTGGGTTTCCAAAGAGGGTAACTACATGCTTGTGACACATTAGTATTCAGCATTACTAAACAACTATTTTAGGCTTTAAGGTCATATTTAACCTAGAGTATGAACTAATTTCTTGTTATTCAACATAATTTTAGAGGAAGAAAAATATGCTTTTGTTAACTGGATCAACAAAGCTTTGGAAAATGATCCCGATTGCCGACATGTTATACCAATGAACCCAAATACCGATGACCTGTTCAAAGCTGTTGGTGATGGAATTGTGCTTTGGTAAAATGTTGGCTTATTTTATATACAAGTCTCCTAAGTTACTTTCCATGTAATTGATTTATTTGTTTCTGGATGCTTGACAGCGTCATCTTGGGAAATAGTTAGAATTGAAAATTATCTCGGTTCTGCCTATTTCATTTCATCTCTAGGTCTATCCATGAAAGTACCATCAAAACATGAATCTAAAATGCAGTCATTTAGCCTGGGAGCCTTTTTATAGGGGAGCGCTCACCTTCAGATTTCTTCTCATTATTGAGCAAGTAGAGCATGACGACTTTGTTGAATTTGAGTATGCCAGTATCTTTTTATTCTAAAGCACTATAGCTTCCAAAAGAAAAAACAAAAGCTACTTTTCAGTTCTCACTCTCCAATTACTTATTTCTGCAAAATGCATTTGTCACTGCTGCTGCCCCTGATCCAGTAGTATCTTGGTAGAAATAAGATTATCAACACCTTGTGAGATGATGCTCCTATTTATAAAGGCAGTGTAGCATAGGGGTTAAAAGCATACCCTATATAATCAGTCTTCCTGGAGTCATAGTCAGGCTCTGCCACTCAGTAGCTGTGGAGCTATAATCAAGATTGCAACCCTTTTGTATTTCACTTTTCATCTATTATGATCTCTATTACTGTATTTTCCTCACAGGGGTGTCGTGAGCATTAAGTGATTACATTCATATAGAGTGCTTAGAACAGTGCAATAGATACATTTTATATGACATTATACAATACATAAATTTCTTTTTTGTAATAAGGTCATTTTGCTTGTTTGAAAAATGATTTTAAAAATGTAAGATATTCCCTATTTGGTCCTTTAGAAGTGCTAAAGAAGTAATTCCCCATGTGTTTTAATAGGGAGAACTAATAATATGGTACCATTTATTTAATACTTAAATTTTGCATGGAAAGCAACATCACTTTTCTTATGCAGAAAAACATGTTTTAGGACAATGTTATAAACGGCTAAAATTTTAGAGTATAACTCCAAATTTTACCAAATGAGATTCTTCCTAATAAGTTATAGATTCTAGCCTAATTAACATAACTTTTCTCTCTCTCACCACTGCATTACCAGCATCAAATATAGTGTTCTTAGCTCATCGTCTAGGCACTCAAGAAATATTTGGTAGATGAAGGAATCTCACGCTTAACTAACTTTGCCTCTTTGTGGATAAATGGAATTTTTAATTATGAATTATATAATCTAGAAGAGACTCAATTTCACTGGGATCGTATCTGTTTTTAACATTTATTCAATAAAGTTTTTTTCAATATCCACATTCATTTTTATAAAAGAATATGGAAAATACAAAAATAAAATAAAATGAGAAAATACACTCCAATCCCCAACTCAGAAGTTACCCAACTACTGTAAACATTTTGGTCTTTTTTAAATTTCTACTATATATATACACATATATATATATTTGGTGATAAACATGATAAAAGCCATCCATATATTGTATTTTTCAGATTATATGAGTGATATAATAAGCCTTAAAATATTTGTAAATATTTACAGACTCTTCAAAACTAAATCAACTCTATATCATAGAATTGTACATTTGAAACCTATATTATTTTACTAACCAATGTCACACCAATAAATTCAATAAAAAAAAGAAAAAAGAAATCCACTCATTTTAAAATTTTGTTTCAGTAAAATGATCAACCTTTCAGTTCCTGATACAATTGATGAAAGAGCAATCAACAAGAAGAAACTTACACCCTTCATCATTCAGGTATGCATTGTTCTCCCCACTGTCTTCTATGAAACTACTATTTGAGGACCTGTTCTGCAGACCATAGGCTCTGTACTTGTATCTTCTCGTGTAATTCTTACAACTACCCTGAGTTCAGGATTGCTATCCAGATTTTACAGAGAAGACAGCTGGGACTCAGCAAGGTTTTTGAGCTTGCTTGAGGTTAACATTGAAACTGAAGTTCAAATCCAGGTCTAATTCCAAAGCCCTATGTTCTTTTCATTACATATTGTGGTTCAAATATGCAAAAATCAGCAAGCCTGCAGGGTGGGGCAAAAGTAGGTTTACAGTTGTTCTTATGGAAAATAATACAATTATTACCATATATTGCTGTGTATAATGCGCACACTTTTTTGCCCAAATTTTTTAGGGAAAAATAAGGGTATGCATTATACATAGGTATAATAATCCCGTGTATGGTGAACGCAAAAACGTGGATGCGCATTATACACAGAAGCACATTATGCACAGCAAAATACGGTAAACAATAATACAAGAATAGCTCTGGCTGGCGTGGCTCAATGGATTGAGTGCCTGCCTGTGAACCAAAGTGTCCAGGGTTGGATTCCCAGTCAGGGCACATTCCTGAGTTCCAGGCCAGGTCCCCACTAGGGAGCACGCGAGCGGCAACCACATTTTGATATTTCCCCCCTCTTCCTCCCTTCCCCTCTCTAAAAAAATAAATAAAATCTTTTGAATAAATTAAGTAATTAATTAATTAATTAATACAGGAATAAACTGTAAACATACAACTGTAAGTATACTTTTGTCCCACCCTCTATTTAGACTCTTAGTATATTTAAGGAATGGAACATATGTCTTTTCCATTAAGTGGGTATTAAACTATTAGATAGCAAAATTTCCTCAGGCAAGAACACCTCTTAGGATGTGGAGGTTGAGAATTTCTAGAACTCTTTCAACTACATGCAATAGACCTCTCATTAGACATTTTTAGAAATATTACACTTAACCTATATGGATATACTTACCTTAGTCACTCAGCCTTTTTCTTTAGTATTTCCAAAGTGACCAAATAAAAATACCAAGTTAACTTCCCATGGGATTCTAGAAAAGACAATAGCAATAAGGCTGAGATTTGTTTTAGGTTTGCCTTTAATACCAATGTCTGGAATTTGTTTTCTGTTGATCACGTGTGGCTGAAACTAATATAGGATTTTAATTTCTGTGTTGAGTGTTATTTTTAGTGAAAAGAGAGGTAGACTCCTAAAAAGGAAAGGTCAAGAAGCAAGTGTGTAAATTGGCTATCTTGCAGGAAAACTTGAACTTGGCACTGAACTCCGCTTCTGCCATTGGGTGTCACGTTGTGAACATCGGTGCAGAGGATTTGCGGGCTGGGAAACCTCATCTGGTTTTGGGACTGCTTTGGCAGATCATTAAGATCGGTTTGTTCGCTGACATTGAATTAAGCAGAAATGAAGGTAATGGACCATACTCATTATTTTGAAAGTTGTTTAATGGAGTTTTTTTCTAGTCATGTAGACTGTCATACTTTCACTTAATTGAGGTGATTAGATGATTAGTAGAATTTAATATAAGGTAATGCTATAGTGTTATTCAGGAAAACAGCCTGATTGTAACTTTCTTCTTTAACATTTGGCACTTTAGAATTCATTTTGCCATAAAGACACAAAAGCACAGAGAGTTTAAGGAACTTTCCTAAGGTCCCCAAACTTAATATGTATTCTTTTCTCCTTTGCCCACACAGACCTCACCCCTTCACACTCAGTTCTTCCACTGTGCATCATGTCCTGTCATTTTTAATTCCTTTTATATTCTTTCATAGCTTTAAACCTCTTAAAAATATTCTAACCTGCCCTTGATGGTCTCATATTTCCTGCACCAGCAGAAGCATCATCCTTCTTATAGCATAAGTTTTTAAATCACATCATGGATTTGTAGACTGTATAAGCATATGCAATACAATTGTCATAGGGTTCTAGGAAGTACTGCATTGTCCTTTCCCTGTAAGCACCACTGCAAATATTCATATTTTACTCCAGAAATCACCATTTCAATCCTCAGTTACTTTTGGGAAAGAATATATATTTGGGGTTCTCAGTATTTCAAGGTATCATAATGTCTGTCAAGAGTCTTATTTTGTACATTTTTATCCATTATAAGACTTTGGCACTTCAAGAACTTATTGCACTTTCAGTCGACTCAGAGATACCTATATTTGAACAAATACAGTTTTTCTCAGTGTTGGCCCTCTCCACAGTGGTGTTTGTCTTGTTAAAGGAGTTGAAGTCTATTGAGAAAGGAAAAGGAGACAACAAAATAAAATTACATTGGCTCATATAATAAATCAAATGATTTATCTTGGACAACGTCTCAGGTGCATAGACATCAGGCCGTTTGATCCTTTCTAGCCTTTGACTTGGCTGAGATGAGGAACAGAAGGGGGGTTCTATACAAGTGATCATGCCATCTCTCTCCTTGTTTAAATCCCAGTGCCCAAATGGTATGGCATGAGGTGGAGTCCATGAGAGATGAAATTTCCCTGATATACGTACCATTTATACCTCTTCAGAAATCAGGCACTTTCAATCTTGTTCAATATAAATCTCCTTTATTGGAAGTTAATATTGCATAAGGATTGCACAACTTCTTCATAAAACAATGCTTAAATTTAAACAGTCCTGTATGCCAGCAATTTGCAACCAGTGTGTAACAAGAATCTTTAAAACATGCAATACCTATTTCGTAAGGAGCAATGACTTCTTGTCTCTTAGATTGTCAAATAAAAATAATGACCACAGCCAACACAACAGTAGCCATCTGGTATGAATGAGTCAAAATTATACCTATTTTTTTTGTCAAATTGGTCAAAACTATTTTTTGGTGTGCCACAGAATTTTAGTAATTAGTTTATGTGTGCCAGGAGATGAAAAAGGTTGAAAGTCACTGGTCTTTGCAAACATCCAAGCTCTCTTTATTTTCTGTAGGAATATTTACCAAAAAACCACCCCTCTGCCTCTTCCATACATTCAACAACAAAAACTATTGAGCAGCCTTTACATATTAGATGCTATAGAAAATGTAAAGTTGAATTATATTCCATTAAAAATAGGTTTAACCCTTCAAGAGCTAATTACTTATACTTAAATATAAATACCATAATGTTTCTATGCTCCATTAAATAAAAAGTTAGGTAAAAAGTTCCCACTGTTTTAAATATCATCCCCCAAATCTGTGATTTTAATATTATTAAACAAAGACAATTTATGTAAATATGTGATATAATGTGAAAATACTAATCTTAAAAGCTATAATTTATTTGGTATTTGGAGTGTGAAGAATAATAAAGATGGGAGAATTATATTGTTTATTTGCTGTGTATTCTCAGAAGACAGTGTCTTTACCTGTATCATCTTGTAATTATCTGCTTGTATACTTATCTTTTATTAGACTCTGAGTACCTGAAAATCTGAAAGTAGGTCATGCTGGATTTTGGACCTCTATTATTTAACAAAATGAGCTTGTAATGACCATTATCATATGATATATTGGCCATGTGTTTGTTTTTGTTTCTTACAGCTTTGGCTGCTTTACTTCGAGATGGTGAGACTTTGGAGGAACTTATGAAATTGTCTCCAGAAGAGCTTCTGCTTAGATGGGCAAACTTTCATTTGGAAAACTCGGGCTGGCAAAAAATCAACAACTTTAGTGCTGACATCAAGGTAATGTGCCAAGAACCATAACACACTGGGGAGATACAATGATGAGAGATTTCACCCCAGGTTAACAGAGGGAAAATCCTCCCAGTTTATCACCAAGTCTTCTTGCCTCTTGGCCCCACTGGGAGATTCCAGTAGAGGGATGGAGCCAAGTAAGGAGCACGAGCACCAAATCTAGCTTCTCTTTTGTGGGAAAAGGTAAAAGTATTACAGTCCTAGTATTTTAGATCCTGCTTACTGTTAAACATCGAGTATTAAAACAAATGGGCCACGACTATTCTATTCTTAACTGCCTTTCCCGGGCATCAGTGCACCTGTTAGTAAAGACCTAGAAGAGAGAGGGCCTCAAGATTACCCTTCCCCTTTCTTATTTACCTCCTCTCCTGTTTTGTGCTCTCAGTCAAAATAGACATTGAGTTCTTGAGTGTACTGATGAGTTCTTATATATATATGTCTCTGTCTTCTACCTCAGCCCCTGCCCCAGTGCGCTCCTACTAAGTCTACCTCTGACGTAAGGCCTGGCACATAAACGGCCCACAAAGATTCCTTGTGTTGAACAGAATTCTGGAGCTCACTGTTCACCATGAGCAGTAGGAGGAAACTAGCAAGGGAAGGAGACCTTGGTAGCATGGTGTCCTTGGTTTCTCAAGGAGAGAGGGCAGAAATTGTCATAGCAAATATCATAGAGTTCTCATTAACTCACTGGACTCTCTCCCAAATCCAGATGTTGGGACACAAGGAAAACCTCAAGGATCTTTACCAGGTGTCACTTACCAACAGGGCTATGAAAACAATAGGCTATGATCATATCAATTTGTTCAGTGATGAGAGGAAGTCATGGGCTATTTGTACTACGGATTTTATAAGTGAAAATTACAGATGGCCCCCAAATTATCAGACCAGTAAGCTCCACCCCTTCTTTTAACTCACACAATATGTTGGCCCAGTATATGATGCTTTATGCATTAGATGCATTTCTAAAGACCATTTGTAAGTACATGTTATGTTCTGGGATGTATTTTAAATGTACAAAAGGAAATCTTATTTAAAAATGAGGCCTGCATTGAATATTTTTAAAAGCAAAGAATTGTTCAGTAATGTGAAAAGGAATTGACAATTTATCCATCTTCACCTGCAAAGCACTTTTCAGTATAGTAAATACAGACTCTGCTGGGTCTATTCTTTATCTGTTCTTCTCAAATGCATAGGATTAGATTCTTTATTCTTTCTGCACCCACAGTAGGTAACTATAAATGAAAGCACTATAACTATCATAGACAACCAGAAAGAGGAAAATCCTGTGCCCATTAATGGTAGGATCTGGGTTTGCTTTTCATGAATTGCTTTGAAATGGCTTTGACTCACCTGATTATCCCCATGCTTAGAGTAATTTGGGGAACTGGGTTGCAAACTCACTTGGGTAGCTTGCTTAAGATGAAGCTTTTCTGAGTAGCTCCCAGAGAGTCATCCTGTTTTGTAGGTATGGGGTTGGATCCAGTAATCTGCATTTTAAATAACATCCCAGAGGATCAGGATGCACATGATCTGCAGAGTTTACTGTGAGGTAGTCCTTCATAGGCTGTCTGGACTGTCAAAGCCCAGTAATAACAAACTGTCATAGTTGGGAAGTAGTCTTCAGACATAGCAGGATTAAGGCATCTTGTATTCCAGGGAGGCAGAGTTTACTTGATATGTGTGTTTGAAGGCCCCTATTAAGTGTTTGTGCTAGTATATGGATTTCAAGCTGTGTTCTGTACAGTATCCACACAGCCTGAATTCACCCAGCCTGCCCCCTATATGAGCAGTGCCACTTTGTTTCAGGAATTGGGATTACAATTAAAAATGTTCAAAAAAAAAGAAAACTCCTAAAATATTGTTAGATTATTTAAAATCATATGTCTACGAAGGGAAATAAGTTTCTGTTTCATTGACTTTCATAACGTTTAAGAGAATAAGTCAGATTAAATCTTGGTACTATTGATTCCTGAAATAAACTGGGCATTTGTTCATTATGCAGTCTCTTTGTGGTTTAGATTTCTCATCTCTAATTTGAAAGAATAAATTTTATTTATAACACTAAAAAAAATTTAAAAACAATTAAAAAATAAAAATGTTCAAGAGCTGAAAGACTTTAGGAGCTCAAAACAAAAAGAGCAGCTTATTTTTGGTTAAGTGTATTCAGATCATAAAAGGTTAAATGTTATTTCACCAGCTGAAGTGTTGCTTAGTTAAACATTTTTTTTCATTTAGATTTACAATTACATACATTTTTAACACAGCTAATCTCTTTTCCTTAGGGTGTGTTATGTATTGTGCTGTGTAATGATATAACCTGTGGTTTTTTTTTTCTTTTTCCTGTGCTTCCTGGATACCTACTCTCCCACTGATTTTTCTTGTTTGTTTTATCTACCAAGCTTATTGACTTCAGTAATTCAGTAAAGGTACAGAACTAGTTATGTGTTTACTAGCATTATTGTATTGATAACTTTAATAAATTGTAAAATTATGACAAAATCCAATTTATCCATTGTCGAGGCAGACATAAGACCAGATAGATGAATTTTTCTGGGGAAAGGATCTGTTAAAAGACAGAGATTTGTGTCATGTATTCTCATAAAATTCAATGCAAATATCCTTCCAAAAATGGGGACAATAGGATACATTCATTCTTTGTAAATGTGATCTCACTAACATTTTCAATTCATTTGTAGGATTCCAAAGCCTATTTCCATCTTCTCAATCAAATTGCACCAAAAGGACAAAAGGAAGGTGAACCAAGGATAGATATTAACATGTCAGGTTTCAATGTAAGTATAAGTGTTTCTTTTAAATTTTACAATCTTACAAAATTATTGTCAATTTCTTATAACTACAGGAATCTTCATAATTATATGTAGTGGAATTGACAGTTTTAAGTATTACTTTAAAATTATTTTAAAATTGGTCTACTTGTCATTCAGAGGCAGAAAGACTAGCTTTGATTTATTTTGAGTTCATTAATGAGTTCCATAGTTATGGTGGTATTGGCTTATAATGATGGCATAAAATATTCAAAGCAAGCATGAGTAAATAAGTACTAGAGACTGACCTTTGAATACTTAGATTATAATCACAGTGATAGATATAATGACTACATATTTATACATGCATCTGTTACTCCTGTGTTAATAATAATGTGGTTATGTTTACACACTCATGATCCATGAAATAATAATTTGGGGAATTACTCTCATGGACTATGTACCCTAGTTATATTATTAATTTGTTCATTGATCTGGGGCTAGTTCCTGCCCAAAATTGGTAATCACTGTTCATCCACAAAGTAAGGAGTTGGACTAGATTGATCAGCATCAACTTTCTAGGATCCTGTCATTCTTTATACCCATTAGATATGGAATGCTTTCTACTAACCTTAGTAATTGATATTTCTACCCTATTATGCAATAGGATTGAGTGGATTACACTAGCTAAACTGTTTATACTGCTCTTACTAGAAATGAATTTGTAACAGACTTGTTTGCTTATATTTCTGTCTGTATGTTAAATATGAAACTCTTCGGCTCAGGTCACTCTTGGTACAAATAAGCATCATCCTGTGCACTAAGGGAGTCAGGTGCCTCGGTAAACAGCACCAGTCTACCGACTGATTCTGATTCTGATAAAGCTCTTCTGTCAGTTCTCCCTGATTGGTCCTCTTAAAACACTCCTTTCTTTCTTCCCTCCTCAGAATCCTTCTATGATTCCCATTGACTCTAGAGTTCTGTCTGAAATGTGCTTAGAGCATTTTAAGGCTACTTTATCTTTCCTAGACAGTGTTATTTCACACTGGTCTGTACCCCGCAAATGCTCATTTTATTTATCTAGGAGCCTTTGCTCACACTTCCCCCTGGTTTTTCAGTGCCCTTCATCTTTTAGCCTTACATCTTCTTTAGGACCTAATTTAAAAATCTAAGCAGTTCTAGCTTTTAACTTAGGGTTTAGCTGCCCCTTGAAGCTTACTGTACTGCCCTTAGAGCTGTTGTCTGGTGCCATCTATGGTATTTTCAAGGTACTGCAAATCCAGCACAGCCAACTTTTTTTTATTCAACACAATTTTATAAGTATCTATGTTGGCTAAGAGAAGGTAGAATTGTATATCCAGCCTATCATTGTAAGGAAACATTTCTATACTTTTAGTATGGTCTCTTTAAAAATGTCTTCTTTTAATTCAACAGGAAACAGATGATTTGAAGAGAGCTGAGAGTATGCTTCAACAAGCAGACAAATTAGGTTGCAGACAGTTTGTTACTCCTGCTGATGTTGTCAGTGGAAACCCCAAATTGAACTTAGCCTTTGTGGCTAACCTGTTTAATAAGTATCCAGCACTAACCAAGCCAGAGAACCAGGATATTGACTGGACTCTATTAGAAGGTAACTAAAGATTTTTCGAATTTGAATGAGTAGGACTACAGAGAAGAAATAATATACAGGCCACAATGATTTCATAATCTTGACTTAGTAAGTTTTCTTATCCACTTTCCTTTAGCAAACACCTACTAGAAGTAGACTCAAGGACTGAGTGAAAAATGGCAGCTAAAGAAAGGGATGATACAAGGGAACTTTTAAAGTTTAAGGACCCTTAGTAAACCAATGTTTTGTTTTAATATTTTATGTTAGATCAATTTTTAGACCTCTCACCAGAAAAGTGCACATCTGTGTAAAATTTGACCTATAAATGTACAGTATTTGTTTCATTCTTCCATAGTCAGACTAACTGGAACTGGCCCCCCGTTCCTTTCACACTTACTTACTCAAACAGTAGTAATAATGTGTGATAATTATTTATTTAAGTTTGAGGAAGGCAGTTTACCTTTTCCAAGTTATATATGTATAAAGTGTAGTACTTAGAAATTAACAAATATAAATAGTAGTTGAATATCCATTGGCATTACTATAAAATTTTTTAATTGTATACTTTTGAAGTTTCAAGTAATTTGTTGCTTTAATATAGGCATGTAAAAGCAGAACTTGTGTAGTTTTGTGAACACAAATACAATATACAGATGGTATATTGTAGAATTGCATACCTAAAACCTATATGATTTCATTAATTAATGTAACCCCAATAAATTCAATAAAAATTAAAAAATAAAAATGGGTATGTTTGTATGACCAGAGCAAATTGATAACATCAGTTCCTTTGAAGTATAGGGACTTGGGGAGATATTGGAGAAGAATTAGAGGGGGGTAGGAAATTATACAAAGCTACTAAAGGTCAAAATTGCTTAACTGGTTATAATAAGGTTATATTCTTTAATTTTAAAGTAAATTAACAAATTGCAAAAGTAAGCATATGTCCAGAGAAAATGTATTTAGAGAGACTGCTTGGAAATCCATATCGAAGAACACTTCTAGATCTGTAGAGAGGAAATAATCTTACATATTCATTGACATTATATGCACATATACAAGGTTTCTAATGAATATATAAAATTTGTGAATATTCTTAATAGGAGAAACTCGTGAAGAAAGAACCTTCCGTAACTGGATGAACTCTCTTGGTGTTAATCCCCACGTAAACCATCTCTATGCGTAAGTCTTCCTACTGCTATTGTAAACAGTAATGAACATCATGAATGAGGGCTACACAAATAATTAGAGCTCTAAACATTTTCTAAGTGTTAGTTTGTAGTGATTATTTATATTACAAAATGTTGAGTCATGACTTGTGTTATCATTTTCCAAATACACAAAAGCCCACATTATCTCTTTACACTATCATCAACTATAAGTGATAGAATGCATAAATGCCTTTCTGGGGAGGAGAATTTGAGACAAAGATCAGGAAACACTTTAAGCAGACCACCCATGATGTCCGGGAGCCTTTGTGCTCACTATGCTCTCAGGCTGGGATGTTCTTTTCCACATCTCATGCCTTACTTCCTCACTACATTCAAACCACAGATTCAGATCAACACTGATTCAGGTGTTGACCACCACCTGCCACTCTCTGACCCCTAACCTTAGCTCTTATTTTCTTCGTATTACTTATAGGCACCCCCAAATCATATCCACTTATCCACGTACTTGTTTAATGTCTCTCTCTCTGACTCTAATGTTAAGCCAGGGATTTTTCTCCTCTGTGCCTAGCTTCTAAACAGTGCCTTACGCTCAATAAATACTTTTAAGTGAATCAGATGGTCTTAGCTCTGTTTTCAGCATAGAGTGATAGAATACATGTTTTGGGTATTATCTATGGTTTTATATATCTTGTTTGACACTGTCATGTTATTGTTTTTAAGGAAACAAAAGCCAAGCTGTCTGAAAACACTAATTAAATTATTTTTAAATCATTAGTGACCTGCAAGACGCCCTGGTAATCTTACAGTTGTATGAACGAATTAAAGTCCCTGTTGACTGGAGTAAGGTTAATAAACCTCCATACCCAAAACTTGGAGCCAACATGAAAAAGGTAGATAATTAAGTTGCCACATATCTCTCCTACAGACTGTTCCTTGTCTAAATTTGTTTCTTTTCTTTGAAAATCTCTTCACTCTGAGCTTCTTGTGGACAGAAATTCTGTCTTATTATTCTTGTGTGCTAAACATCTGGCATCATACACATATACAGATTAAACAAATGAAAATCTTTAACCATTTACTTTTGTGTGTTTGCAGCTAGAAAACTGCAACTATGCTGTTGAATTGGGGAAGCATCCTGCCAAATTCTCCCTGGTTGGCATTGGAGGGCAAGACCTGAATGATGGGAATCAAACCCTGACTTTAGCTTTAGTCTGGCAGCTCATGAGAAGGTATGATACACAATTCTCCTGTTTAAGCTCAACTCTATACAGGTCTGTGATCTTGTCCTTACTATTTCTAAGCAACCACGTCAATGACTGCATCTTTGAAATTTTTGTATTTAGACTTTGAAATGAGCTTAAGTAATGAATACATGTTGGATGTTCTGTGGGAGATGATGCCTCCTTGAAAGGTAGGCAACAGAACTGTGAATATTTCCGTTTCTCATATGAAACCAAACCCATAGACTTGAGCCTCATTTAGTGTCGGTGAATTTTAAAAAATCAGCAAAAATTATGAACATCCCATGTATCCATTTGGAAAAGATCTCTTAAAACTATCATACTAAAAAGCATTTATTATGATTGGGTATCAGCCAAAGCACAGTTTACCACTGAACCGTTTGAAGACATTACCACTGTTGGGCTAGTACAAAATATGCCTGCTGTAGACTGCTGGGCTTGAACATCTTAAACCGCACCGCCAGCACCACCACTACTGCAAACGGTAAATCAGTAGCAAGCCACTTCTACTTGAAATATTTTTTTTCATACAGCGTGACTCTCTTTCCATGAAATCTTTAGATTTTCAAACCTAAGGAATAAAAGAAATGGAAGATAAAGCATCTTCCTAATGTTTACATTTTTTTTCATGGGATAGATTGGGACGTTTTCTTCTGTTTCTTCTTTTAGATACACCCTCAATGTCCTGGAAGATCTTGGAGATGGTCAGAAAGCTAATGACGACATCATTGTAAGCTGGGTGAACAGAACATTGAGTGAAGCTGGCAAATCAACTTCCATTCAGAGTTTTAAGGTAACAATTTGCATTTGTGTAATTATTAAACATTATGTTCACTAGAAAGTATCTAGAGTTTTGGAAGGACAGCCTTCAGTTTCTTTGTTAGTGAGAATTATCATGGGCTAATGGCAAGATTCTGTTTTAATTCTGTGGGCTTTTGTTGTGGCAACTTTACATAAGTACGCAATCACATGTTTTACATGTTGAAATTTGTACATAATAAAATTCTCAGACTTGTTCTCCTTTTACACTAGGATAAGACGATCAGCTCCAGTTTGGCAGTTGTGGATTTAATTGACGCCATCCAGCCAGGCTGCATAAATTATGACCTTGTTAAGAGTGGCAATCTAACAGAAGATGACAAGCACAATAATGCCAAGTAAGGGATACTGCATGATATCATTCTCATTCAGGTTCTACCACTTAAAAATCGTGTCACCCGGGGGAAACCTCTTTGAGCCCAAGAGTCCTCATCAGTAAAATGGGAACAATAATAACTACCTTAGAGATTTTGAAATGAATAAAATATCTAAGAGCTTAGCATTGTGCCTGACCTAGTAAATGCTCAATCAGTTGTTCCTTTAGTGGATTACAGATATAATGCAGTGCATACTTTAATGCAACTCACTGACAAACTTACAATACAGCTAGAGGAAAATGAGTTAAGGATAATCATGCCTTAGACGAGAGTATTCTTCTGGCTCTATTTTTTAAGCACATTATTCTCTGATGGCTTTTCTACTGTAGATCACTCTGACTACCTATGCTGAGCTTATTACCTTGGTCCTTACATGGGCAGGATGCTTTACCCTCAGCTGAACATATGCTTTGGAAGCATCTTCCATTTGAACAATATCGAGTACGTCTTTTCAACCTATCTCTTCCCTTCTCCACCAAAATCTTTGACTGTGACCTGGTTTTGTGGACAACCTAGTACACACTGAAAATCCACCCAGAGCAGGGCTTCATAGGATAACTAAGGAGCATCACTGCAAAAAAAATTATGTTAGTGAAACACCTAGAAATTCTTCATGTATTAATTGAAGTGTGCTCCTGTAAATTTCCCTAGCTGGACATGTCAGTTCTTTCTTTTCTTTCTCTGTGTATCCTTTCTGTTCCTTGCTCTGGCCACTCTGGCCATGTGCCATGTAGTCACTCTCCCCTCCCTTAAATATTTGGAAGTATTCATCTCATCTACCAAAGCAATTTGGATTTTGCATCTGGCATAATTTTCTACCCCATATCTCTAAGATCACATGAGAGTGTCATGTGTTTATTACTCATGAGTGTCATGCTCAACAAGAATATCAACATTGATTGTATAGCCAATCTGGGTGATTATATGTATACATAATTTTTTTTCATTTTCATATCAAGTCCTTGTTCCGAAATGAATTCTCATGTTATTTTGGATAAAAGGAGTGAATAAACACTATCAGTCCCAAATAGTAGAGCTTTGAAAACCTAGTGTCTTTTAAGAGTAACCGCAAAAACAAAATAAAACAACGAAAAGTGAAATTGTTTCGATTTGAACTTACAATATGTAAGCTTTATATCCCAGCCAAATGATTATATAAGAGAAAATAAATACATTGTATTGTGTGCTTGACTGACAAGACTTTCTTCTTTATTTTTGTTTCCTCAAAAAATAGGTATGCAGTGTCAATGGCTAGAAGAATTGGAGCCAGGGTGTACGCTCTCCCTGAAGACCTTGTGGAAGTAAAGCCCAAGATGGTCATGACTGTGTTTGCATGCTTGATGGGTAGGGGAATGAAGAGAGTGTAAAAGAACCAATTTGAATAAAAACAGCCTTGCTCCCAGGTGCATGATTAGCAGGTCAGCTATTTCCAGGTGAAGTGCTTACGGTTTAAGGAACTGTTGGTCATTTAAAAGACTTTCAGTTTTGATTAACAAGACTAGCTCCTCATGAGAGCCCTCAGGGGAAAGAGTTTTCATAAAAACAACTCTTTCCCATAGTCGTAGTTGGATGTATCAGGCACACCTAAAATGTGCTCATAGCCAAATCATTTACTCTTCTTCTAGATTGCTGCCCATATTTCCCATTGCTATATGTTATTTCTCTCTATGTATCTTTTTCCCTCTTAGACTGTCCCCCTCTCGGGACTTGCTTAGACGATTGGATATGAGTATTATTAGACAATAATTTTGCTTTCTATCCAGTATGCTAGTTCTTAATTGAGAACTGTTGTCTGAGGGTATTTGGTTACGAGTATCCTTTGCTTATCTTTCTAGTACTGAAAATTTGCGGAGTTACTGGCTGTGCAGAATGTAATAGAAGCTTTTCATATTCCTTTATTCTTAAAATCAGTATCTTTTTACAGTATTCTTTCTACGTGATCCTTTTTTGTACATTCAAGAATATTTTGATTACATTAAATAAGACTGCTGATTTTGCTACTTTTTTAAAGGGGTCTTCAAGTAAGTAAAAAATTTACATTATAGGTAGAGGAAAATATACCTTAAATTTGCATCTTCCCCCCTCACACGCAAGCTGTAAACAGTTGACATATTTTGTCTTAAAACTTAGTTCAATATCTGCATATTTGCTTTAAAACCTGTATCATCAAACTCTCTCTTTCGATGTAAAATGCTATTGCATATGACACTTTCAAAGAGAGAGTATGCTCAGAACTGAGGTGGGATACAGTAGGCCAAGTATGCTAAGTGTACAATAGATTTTCTAATTTTACACCTAAGACAAGGAAATAGGTCACTAAAAAATAAAAATACGTATGTAGGACTTATGTACTCTTGCTTTGTCAAGCTGTTTGCTATAGCTTTCAAGATGATAATATTACTGTAATCTGAAAAATGATGTAATCTGATAGCAGTGTATTAGTTCAAATAAAGGCATTTACACAATAAATAGTCTCTTCATGCTTCTGTCCCTTAGCGCTATGCCAATAATATTTGCCAGGCTTTTTTTCCTCTAATATTTTGACTCTTTTCTGGAGTGCTGTATAAAATAATGTTTGTTAGATTTAAGCTTTTGAAGCTGAATTACAGGGACTGCATTAAAGATAATACCAATGAGGAAAGATGGTTTTCTCCTACTTACAAAAATCTATCCAGTTCTTCCCTTTTTCTTTCTTTCCCATCTCACTCACCCTTTTTAATGTTCTGTGATATTCAGAAGACAAAAACGATGCTGAACAACCAGGGAAGAGAAATGGTATATAGCAGTTTTTTTCAACTTTATCACTACTGTCATTTTGAGCTGGATAATTTTTTGTTAGTGGGCGTGGGGGGTTATTCTGTGCATTGCAGGAGATTTAGCTGCATCCCTGGCCTCTAAACCCACTAGGTGTCAGTACGCAACCCTCAGAGTGTAAACCAAATAAGTCTCCATACATGGCCAAAATGTCCCATGGCAGGCAAAAGCATCCCTACTTGACAACCAGTGGTTTATGGTACCATTTTAAGGCTTTTGTGAATGAGTAATATGAAATGCAGTCCTATGAGCATGATGATGTTATAGAATATTTTGTATTTATAATCTGAGTAAGAAAGACCTTTGTAAGTATGGTAGAAACCCCAAAGACATAATAAGAGAATGATAAATTTGACAATTTTGCTTTTGCAAAGATGCATATAAATACAATAAATAAAGTAAAAATATAGATGACCAAGACAAAAGTTTAGTACCATTGTCTAAGTCCATTTGGGCGCTATAATAAAATATTATTGACTAGGTAGCTTATAAACAAGAAAAATGTATTTATCACAGTTTTGCAGTCTAAGATCAAGGTGCTGGCAGGTTCAGTGTCTGGTAAAGGCCTACTTCCTGATTCATAAATGGCTGTCTTCCAGCTATAACCCAGCATATCAGAAGGGCAAGGGAACTCTTTGGGGATTCTTGAATAAGGTCACTAACCCCCTTCATAAGGGCTCCATCCTCATGACCCAATCACCTAAAGGCCCCACCTCCTAACACCATCACATGGGAAATTAGGTTTCAACATAGAAATTTTGGAGAAGATAGAAACATATGGTCCATAGTACCTATATAATGGACTACTTTTCCTAATATAAAAACAGTTCATAAATAAATAAAAGACAAGTCTTCTGCAAACATACACATACCAGGGAAGCTGATGAGGGGAGGGCAATCACATTTTATGACCTGTCTTCTACCTTGTATTGTCTGTGCTCATCTACATTTGTCCCTTTCCAAGTACAAAGATTCTTCTCTACAACTAACTAGGGCCTAATGCCTTTTTAAATTTTTTAATTAAATTTATTGGGGTGACATTGGTTGATAAAATTATATAGGTTTCAAGTATATGATTCTATAATATATCACCTGTATATTGCCTTGTGTTTACCACCCAAAGTCAAATCTTCCATCACCATATATTCAAACCCCTTTACCCTTTACTGCCTCTCCCCGTCCCCCTTTCCCTCTAGTAACCACCATATTGTTGTCTGTGCCCATAAATTTTTGTTTGTTTCTCTTGTTCATTTGTTGCTTTCAAGCTAATGCCTTTGAAGCAAGATATGAAAAGGTTGTTCCATCTTCCCCTTTCTTCTAAAAGGGATCTGATTCCTTTGGTGGCTCACTGTACAAGGCCTACAGTCTATAGAGCTGTACTTTAAATGTTTGTGTACAAGATAATTGTTTGTATAAAGCAATCAGCTTAAACACACCATTTCTCCCTTCCTCCAAATAATAGACTAAAATTAATAATAAGAGGTTTAGCAAATCTATAAAAGAGAAAGTTCCATTATAAAAATGGGCAAAGGAGGGGATTAGGAAGATGGCAGAGGAGTGAGTGGAAGTCACGCTGACCTCCTCCCAAGAACAAACTGGAATTATGACTAAATTGTGGAGAAATCACCTGGAAAACAATGGAACTATAGTGGGAGAGGAGCCTTGGAGCTGCGGACAGTGGATTCGACTCTCACACATCCCAACAGGTAAGAAGTGTGGTGGAGGCTCGAGAGGGTGGGCTGGGTGCCCACGGACACCAGCACCAGAGGGACATTGAAACAGCCAGTTGGAGCGCCCTGAGAAGAACAGGGTCTGAATCATACGCAGGGACCCCTAGACTACAGCATCTTTAACCAGAAAAGCACAGACAAAAACACAACCGGGAAAAGCTTAGCAGTGCTCTCTGCTAGAGACAGGTGGCTGGAAACGCAGAGACGTTTAAAGGACCAATGCAGAAATTTGCAGTGGCAGCTGCCTTCCTTGATCTCTGGGTAGAGGTGGAAGCAGAGTGGGCTGATGCCTGAGGAAAGATTGGTGAGGAAAACTTTGTGAAGAGAACTGAGACAGTGGCCAGCGGAGCCCCAGTAATAACTCACCACCTACTCTGCAGCTACCATCTCGCTAAGTCATAAGGGAATCAATAAACCTCCCTTCTGCGTGCTCCACCCAGACCTTCCGCACACGTGGGCTGGGGGCTGAGTGCAAACTGGCTGCAAGAAATAGAGAATCCCTGGCCAAAGGGGACACAGAGCTGCCTAGAGACCCTTGAGGAGAGACTGGAGACACAGGCATTGGGGCAGGAACGGGATAAGTAGCCGGGATTCCCGGATCTGACTCCCCCTTTCTGTAGGCTCCATTTTGCTCAGGCAGGCCATCCCCCAAAGAAGCAGCAGTAGTAGCAGAAATAATAGCCCTGCCCTCAGGACAGTCCACCCAGACAGGAGTTGCATGTGGGACTTGATGCTGAGTGCAGAGCTGCCTGCAGAGATAGTAGACCCCAGGCTAAAAGGGACACAAAGCTTCCTAGAGACTTGAGGAGACACTGGAAGCAGAGGTGTTGGGGAGAGAACTAAGTGAGTAGCCAAGCGGGATCCCAGTGCTGACTCCTTCCCCATTCCACGGTCTCCATCTTGCTCAGGCAGACCATTCCCCTGAGTGACAGCAGCCTGTAAAGACACAATAGTCCCGCCATCGAGAGGCACTGCCTCGCCCTGTGGTGCCTAAGTCTGACAGCTGAGGGCAGAGTGACTAAGTTGACAATTGCAGTAGACATAGACATTAGATTCCCAGAAGGCTCAAACAAACGGCCCAAGGTCAGACAGGGTCAATAACTAACATCATCAGAGGTAGACCCAGAAAGAAAAGAAAAGAAAATGAATGAATGAATGAATAAATAAATAACCCACCTATTACCATAGAAGTTTCATCCACAAAGTCAAGAAATCTAGACGGATCAACTGAAGCAAAAGGGAAAATAAAAAAGACTCACAAATACTGGGAAGGAAAAGAAATACCCCGCAAATGAGGGGAAAGAAGAATCCCCACAGACAGAGCTAAATGAAATACATGCAAGTGAACTATCAGATATTGAATTCAAAACAATGGCTCCAAGGAGCTCAATGAGCATGCCGCGCTCAAAGACAACTATGAGAAACTACAGGGAAACTATCAGGAACTTACAGCAAACTATATCAACCTGGAAAAGGACATAGAAACTATCAAGAAGACACAGGAGGATATGAAGAATACCATTTCTGAATTGAGGAGCACACTAGAAGGAATCAAAAGCAGACTAGATGAAGCAGAGGATCGAATCAGCGAGATGGAGGATAAGGTAGAAAAAGTCTCCCAGAAAGAACAATAAATGGAAAAAGACTCAAAAAGAATGAAGAGGCATTTAGGAAATGCAGGACAACCTGAAAAGGAATAATAACCGCATAACAGGGATACCAGAAGGAGAAGGAGAAGAGCAAGGGATAGAGAACCTCTTCGAAAAAGTAATGATGGAAAATTTCCCCAATTTGAGGAGAAAAACTGTCTCATGGATCCAGGAAGCACAGAGGGAACCACGGAAGAGGGACCCAAGGAGGCCCACTCCAAGACATATCATCATTAAAATGGCAAATATCAAAGACAAAGAGAGAATCCTAAAGGCAGAAAAGGAGAAACAGGGAGTAACATACAAGGAAGCCTCGATACGGCTAGCAGCTGACTTCTCAACAGAAACATTGCAAGCCAGAAGGGAATGGGAAGAAATATTCCAAGTAATGAAAAGCTAGGGCCTACAACCAAGGCTGCTCTACCCAGCAAGGCTCTCAATTAAAATAGAAGGGGAAATAAGGAGTTTCCCAACAAAAAAAAGGCTAAAAGAATACATCTCCACCAAACCAGCACTACAAGATATGCTAAAGGGACTGGTTTAAGAAGAAGAAAAAAAGAAGAAAAACACAGGTACAAAGGGAAAAAAATGAATAAGTTTCTATCAATAATAACTCTCAATGTAAATGGACTAAATGCCCCAATCAAAAGACACAGGATAGCTGAATGGATAAGAAAACATGACCCACACATATGCTGCCTACAAGAGACCCACTTCAGAGCAAAAGACCTACACAGATTGAAAGTAAAGGGATGGAAACAAAATATTCCAGGCAAATGGGCAAGAGAAGAAAGCATGGGTTGCAATAGTTATATCAGACAAAATAGACTTCAAAACAAAGGCTATAAAAAGAGACCCAGAGGGACACCTTATAATACTGAAAGGAAGAATCCATCAAGAAGACATAAACATTGTAAACTTACATGCACCCAACATAGGGGCACCCAAATATATAAGGAAAATCTTGGACAACTTCAAAAAAGATATAGTCAGCAACACACTGATAGTAGGGGATTTTAACACCCCGCTATCAAAAATGGACAGATCTTCTAAACAAAACA
Organism: Pteronotus mesoamericanus; assembly: GCF_021234165.1. Classification (NCBI taxonomy): domain Eukaryota; kingdom Metazoa; phylum Chordata; class Mammalia; order Chiroptera; family Mormoopidae; genus Pteronotus; species Pteronotus mesoamericanus. The sequence goes on along the minus strand of NW_026555283.1, from coordinate 49,279 downwards.
TAAACAAAGATATTGTGGAGCTGAATGACGCATTAAATAAAATGGACTTAACGGACATATATAGAACTTTACATCCCACAGAAGCGAAATACACGTTCTTTTCAAATGCACATCGACCTTTTTCAAAGATAGACACATGATAAGACACAAAGAAAGGCTCAACAAATTCAGGAAAATTTAAATAATGCCAAGCATTTTCTCAGACCACAAGGGCATGAAACTGGAAATCAACCTCAAGGAGAAACCTCAAAAACTTGCAAACTCATGGAGACTGAACAGCACACTATTAAACAATGAATGGGTCAATAATGAGATAAGAACAGAAATAAAAAAGTTTCTGGAAACAAATGAAAATGAACATACAACAGTCCAAAACCTATGGGACACAGCAAAGGCAGTCCTGAGAGGGAAGTTCATAGCGATACGGTCCTACCTAAAAAAGATAGAAGCATTTCAAATAAATGCCCTAACACTACACCTTCAAGAACTGGAGAAACAAAAACAAATAAATCCCAGAGCAAGTAGAAGGAAGGAAATAATGAAGATCAGAGCAGAACTGAATGACATAGAGATGAAAAGAATAATTCAAAGGATCAACCAATCCAGGGGCTGGTTCTTTGAAAAGAAATAAAATCAACAAGGCTTTAAGCAGACTCATCAAGAAAAAAGGGAGAGGACCCAAATAAATAATATCAGCAATGAAAGAGGAGAAATAACAACTGATACCACAGAAATACAAAGGATTGTCAGAAACTACTATGAACAATTATATGCCAAGAAATTTGAAAACCTCGAAGTAATGGACGAATTTCTAGTAAAGTATAACCTACCAACACTGAATGAAGAAGAAGCAGAAAGCCTGAACATGCCGATAACAGCTGGGGGAATTGAAGCAGTAATCAAGAAACTCTCGGCACAGAGAAGCCCTGGGGGACACTTTCACAGGAGAATTTTACAAAACATTTAAGGAAGAGATAACCTCTGTCCTTCTCAGACTATTCCAAAAAAATCCAAGGGGAGGGAAAACTACCAGACTCTTTTCATGAGGCCAGCATCACCCTAATCCCAAAGCCAGATAAAGACCCTACAAAGAAAGAAAACTACAGGCCAATATCACTGATGAACATAGACGCTAAAATCCCTAACAAAATATTGGCAAACCGCATCCAGCAATTCATTAAAAAGATTATCCATCATGATTAAGTAGGATTCATCCCAGGGATGCAAGGATGGGTCAATATACGCAAATCAGTAACTGTAATACATCACAAACAAAAGGAAAGACAAAAACCACATGATCATCTCGATAGATGCAGAAAAACCATTCGACAAGGTACAGCAGTTATTTATCATCAAAACACTCAGCCAAAAGGGAATAAATGGGGCATTTCTTAACGTAATAAAGGCCATATATGAAAAACGTACAGCCATCATACTAAACGGGCAAAAACTAAAAGCCTTCCCACTAAGATAGGGAATAAGACTAGGATGTCCGCTTTCATCACTTCTCTTCAACATAGTATTGGAAGTCCTAGCCACAGCGATCAGACAAGAAAAAGAAATAAAAAGCAATCAAATTGGAAAGGAGGAAGCAAAACTATCATTGTTTGCAGATGACATGATAGTGTACATAGAAAACCCTGTAGACTCCACCAAAAAACTCTCCAACCTAATAAGTGAATTTCACAAAACAGCAGGATACAAAGTCAATATTCAGAAATCAAAGGCATCTTTGTACACCAGCAATGAAATAGAAGAAGAAATCAGAAAAAAAAAATACCATTTGCTATAGCAACAAGAAAAATAAAGTACCTAGAAATAAATTTAACCAAGGAGGTAAAAGCCCTCTATGCAGAAAACCATACAACATTGAAGAAAGAAATTAAGGAAGACATAAATAAATGAAAGCATATACTGTGTTCATGGATTGGAAGAATTGATATCATCAAAATGCCCATACTATCCAAAGCAATTTATAAATTCAATGCAATCCCTATTATGCCAATGATGTATTTCACAGAAATAGAACAGACATTTCGAAAATTTATATGGAACCATAAATGACCCCCAATGGCCGCAGCAATTTTGAGAAAGAAAAACAAGGTAGGAAGGATCAAAATACCAGACATCAAACTCTACTACAAAGCCACTATACTCAAAACAATCTAGTACTGGCACAAGAACAGATCCATAGACCAGTGGCACAGAATAGAAAGCCCAGAAATAAGCTCAGGTCTATATGGGCAACTAATATTTGACAAAGGGGGCAGAAGCATAAAGTGGAGTAATAATAGCCTCTTCAACAAATGGTGTTGGGAGAGCTGGACGGCTACATGCAAAAAATTGAAACTGGATCATCCACTGACACCATACACAAAAATAAACTCAAGATGGATAAAAGACTTAAATAGAAGTTGCAACACCATACAAGTCCTAGAGTAGAACATTGGCAGGAAACTCTCAGATATCCCAACGCAGCAATTTTTTCACCGATATGTCTCCTAAAGCAAGGGACATAAAGGAAAGAATAAACAAGGGGGACCTCATCAAAATAAGAAGCTTCTGCATGGCTAAAGAAAACATCAGAAAAATGAAAAGGGAGCCAACCGTATGGGAAAATATATTTGCTAATGATACATCAGATAGAGGTTTGATATCCAAAATACATAGAGAACTCACACGACTCCACTCCCAGAAGACAAACAATCCAATCAAAAAATGGGCAAAGGACCTGGGCAGATGCTTTTCCAAGGAAGAGATACAGAGGGTCCAGAGACATTTGAAAGGATGCTCAGCATCACTAGCCATCAGAGAAATGCAGATCAAAACCACCATGAGGTACCACCTCACACCGGTCAGAATGGCCATCATAAACAGATCGACAAGCAACAGGTGCCAGCAAGGCTGTGGAGAAAAGGGAACCCTAGTACACTGTTGGTGGGAATGCAGACTGGTGCAGCCAATGTGGAAAATGGTACGGAATTTCCTCAAAAAATTAAAAATAGAACTGCCTAATGACTTAGCAACTCCACTTCTTGGAATATATCCAAAGAAACTCAAAACACTAATTCAAAAGAATATATCCACCCCTATGTTCATCACAGAGTTGTTTTCAATAGCAAAGATATGGAAGCATCCCAAGGCCCATTAATAGATGAATGGATAAGTAAGTGGTACATATATAAAGTGGCATATTACTTGGCCATAAAAAAGAATGAAATTTTACCATTCATGACAACATGGATGGACCAAGAGGGTATTATATTAAGTGAAATAAGTCAGTCAAAGAAAGACAAATACCATATGACTTCACTCAAATATGGAATCGAAAGAACAATATAAACAGATTCATAGATAGAACAGACTGATGGTTGCCAGAACAGAGGGGGTTTGAGAGACTGGGTGAAAGTGGAAGGGATTAAGAAGTACAGATTGTTAGTTAATAAACAGTCATGTGGATATAAAATACAGCATAAGGAATATAGTCAATAATATTGCAGTAACTGTGGTTCCCGGTGGGTGCTTAAAATATGAGAGGGGACCACTGTGCAGAGTATATGATTGTCTGACCACTATGCTGTACACATGAAACTAACACAAAGTAATATTGAATGTAAGCTGTAATGAAAAAATAAAATTTAAAAAGTGGACCAGTGTGAAAAATGTACTTTTACTTTCAGAAAAACCCAGGAAATTGACATTGGTACAAGCCACAGTGCTTATTCATATTTCACCAGTTTTACATGCACTCTGCACTCATTTATGTGCGTGTGTATTTCTGTGCAACTGTAATGTGTAGCTTCATGGAACAATAACCACAATTCATGCTCCCTAGTGGCTCTGTTTACAGCCACACCTACCACCCTTCATCCTTAACCCCTGGGTGTACTTACGGATTCTTTATTATGTTCCATTGCCCTATGAGTCCAGCAATCCCTGTGCCAATTGCATTCTGTATTTATTACTATAACTATTTAATAAGCCTCAACTTCAGGCTGAGTGCTTCCTCCCACTTTATTTTTCTTTTTCAAAGTTGTTTTAGCTGTCCTAGGTCCTTTTTTGTTGTCTACAAAAATTTTTGTAGAAATTTTTATAGGAATTGTGTAAAATCTATGGATTAATTTGAGAACTGATATCATTACTATGTTAACTCTTCTAATACATGAGCATGGTATATCTCCCCACTTATGTAGATTTTTTATTTCTTTAATCTGTATTTTAAACTTCTAAGTATTCAGAGTCGGTATACTTTTTTAAAGTTTATACCTAAGTATTTCATTTTATCTGGAGTTTTGTTTTGTTTGTTTCTTTATAAATTCCTTGAGATTGTCTACATTAGTTAAGTCATCTGCAAATAAAGACAGTTTTTCTCTTCCCTTCCAATCTAAAAAAATGTGTTGTGGTTAGAGCTCATGTTAAATGTTCTTACCACAGTAAAATCATTTTTTAAAAAAAGACAAAAATAATCACTGTGAATTTAATGGAAAGTGGACCTCTGTCTTTATATATCTGTATATACCTTCCTTGGAACACTGCATGGGAAGATATACTTAAAGGCCCAACAAAATGGAGATGACAGTCACTTACTGGGAAACAGTATCTGTCAAACATTTTTATATAAAAACAGATATAGGGACTTGCAGTGACTCATGATAAGGAATTTATCAGATTTTGCTCACTTTGTGAAATGCCCTTCAGTGAAGAACTTAGGACTTTAGTCTTCCTCTCCTCACTTTTTGTTCAACATACTTCCTTTGGAGTTTTCGAATTAGAGTTTCTGTTGAGTCTTCTGTTAAATGGTTTTCATTAATAATTAATTAATCAATTAAACCATATTGAGTACCTGCTTTGTCCCAGGCTTCTGTTTAAGTCCTGAATAAGATGTATGAGGCATCCTTTTCCTTGAGCTCTATGGTTGTGTATCTGGGAGACAAATACTCATAAAATAATGTGTAATAGTGGAAGTTTGTGTCTAGTAGGGGCACAAAGTCAGAAAGGGTAAATTGAACAGTGGTAGACTGACTGTGTGTTAGTTGGTGGAGCATAGTCAGCAAAACCCCCAAAACCCCCAATGTGAAGTGATGCTTTAGCTGGTGATTACTTTCTTACAAGTTTGACTGGAGTTAAAAGGGCCCAGGTAGATATTTTAAAATCTTGCAGGTGTCTTCTTGAGGTCCAGATTTGATCTATACTTGCTGTCTGGTTCCTATTTCAAAACTGTGCTATGCTCATTAGATTTCATGGATGGCGCTCCTTGTAAAGCTTGACAGCTTAGACCTAAAATATATGTAAGACATCTGCCCTGGCCTGTGTGGCTCAGTTGGTTGGAGCATCCCCCAGTAACCGAAGGCTTGTGGGTTCAGTCCCTGGTCAGTCCCCAGTAGGGGCGCATATATGAGGCAACCAATTGATGCTTCTCTCTCACATCGATGCTTCTCTCCCTCTCTCTCATAAAAAAATGAAAAAATTATCCTCGGGGGATGGATGGATAGATAGATAGATAGATAGATAGATAGATAGATAGATAGATAGATAGATAAAATATATGTAAGACATTTAAACAGCATTGCCAATTTCCCCTCTCACAGTCCAATATTCATGGTGAGAAAGAGGCAAATGGCCAGACGTGAGAGCTGGCCTAGCACTGACAGCTAGTTCTAGTTCTCCTGTTATAAACAAATTCACAGAACACCAACATGCAACAAGATTCCTCTGTGATAGTTATAAAGTAAGACAAAAACAAGATCACCACATTATCTTGTATGAATACAGACAAAACATGAATGTTGTCCAAGGCTCAGAAATGAACAAATATTCCCCTCTTCTGGCTAAGATGAGGAACAGCTGCTACTTTCCCCCACCCCACCCCCAACAGCTTTAGCCTGGGTATTATCTACAGAGTTGATTGTAAATATATCTTGTCTTTAGATACTTATCTGTTGTTTCCTCTAATAACTATTATTGATTTTGCCTATCCCAAACCCAGGCTCCAAATTCAGAATAAAACTATTGGGTTGGCCCAAAAGTTTGTTTGGTCTTTCCCGTAAGATAGCTCTAGTAGTGCTTAATTGTCCTTAACTTCATTTGAAACAATTTTCTTACATTGTATTGTGACAGCTGTCATATCAGTGTGTATTTTTTAAAAAGTTATCAAAATTGGTGAATTTTTGTGTAGCCATTTTAATATTGAAGATGGAAGAAAATATGCAACACTTTCGGTATATTATGCTTCATTATTTCAAGAAAGGTAAAAACACAACTGAAATGCAGAAAAAGATTTGTGCAGTGTATGGAGAAGGTGCTGTGACTGACCCACTGTGCCAAAAGAGGTTTGCGAAGTTTGTTACTGGAGATTTCTCACTGGATGATGCTCCACAGTTGGGTAGACCAGTCGAAGTTGATAGTGAGTAATCAAGACATTAATTGAGAACAATCAGCATTATACCACATGGGAGATAGCCGACATATTCAAAATATCCAAATCAATAGAGTTATTGGTGAAAATGAAAAATGTCTTATTTTACAGAAAAAAGCATGAACTTTTTGACCAAGCCAATATTAAGGATTTTTCTAATGCCTAAACTATCTTTGGGTTTCCTGAAATGGCTATTAGGGAATAAAGATTTGCTCTTCAATTCTATAAAAGAAAGGACAATAAGAATAAATTTTTATAACAAGTCAGATTCAGAAAAAATAAAGGAAATTAATAGAATTCTAAAATTATAATTATCAGAGCTCTCAAAAATCTTTGAACTTCTCAGGCCCAAAGTACTGACATTAGCGCTGATGACAAATCAAACCTCTTGGTGAGGCATAAATTATCTCCTTATATGTTAATAAAAGGTTGCCTCATGAATTTGGGAACTTCATTTCAATCCCAGAATCTACTTTATTACAGATTAATGTTACTGAATATTTCAGGAGACTCATAAAATATCTCCAGTTATATGAACATCAGAAACAGTACATTTTGAAAATCTGCACCTAAAGATCGTGTCCATGATCTGCCACCTTGAGATGTGGTCTTCTGAACCATGCAACACAAATAAAACTGCTCTTGAGACCCGATTAAAAAATATCTTGTTACTCGGTACCTTTAAAAACTGACATATTAGTAAAATTCCAAGATACTAATACATGGGGTTTTTTTTAAGTATATAAAACTTTTTACTTAAAAGATACCATCACTTCCTCCCACACTACTAAACATCCATTATATTAGACCTTAAACTGAGAATTCTTAGGAATCCACCAGAAGCCACTGACACCAGAAGTGGACAGTTCCTGCCCAAGACAGCAAGACAAGCTGCTGACTTCAGAAGTGCCTAAGTGCCACCTAAGATAACAGAATGAGATTATTACAATTTTTTATTTCTTTTTAGAGAGGGGAAGGGACAGAGAAAGACATCACTGTGTGGTTGCCTCTCAAGCACCCCCCACTGGGAACCTGGCCCGCAACGCAGGCATGTGCCCTGACTGGGAATTGAACTGGTGACCCTTTGGTTCTCAGGCCAGAACTCAATCAGCCACACCAGCCAGGGCAAGGTTTTTTTTTCAACATTCTTGTTTCTTTGCCCTTCTAATATTACCTAGCACTACGCTTTTACACCTTCCTATCTACACCTTAGATAACAGTAATGTGATCTCCCTTATCTTCATCCTATTATTTTTTAACTGCTGTGGTCCTCTTCTGCCATTTAAGGGAAAACAAAATTCTACTGTATGTTTTTTCCCAGGCCATAGCTACTGCTCTGAATTTCACTGATTGCTGGATCTCACACCCTCCACCAGATCCTGCTGACAGTAACTTAGTATCAATTCCTTTAAACATCTCAGAAGGCAGAATACCTTTTATAGGCCCTTTCTGGTACTTAAACTTCCCTCATATCATTAATCCTGACCTTCGGCATTGTAAAAGTGGAATTTGTCCTCAGATTATCAGAATGCTTCTTTTAAGGCCATTACCATCTGCAAGACCTAGCCAATCAAAAGTAGACAATAACATTGAGGCTTTCCTGACCACAATAGTCAACTCATTCTCTTCTGCAAACATATCATCCTGTTTTGCTGAATTTTTAGCTTCACGCAACAAATTTACCATGAAGGACATCAAACTGGCTATTCCTGTTGTAATAAATGATACTTATACTACCAATACAGTTTACCCCAACTTGGGTATTATATTTTATATGGATAGGCTTACAGGGATTTGCCATACATTAATTTATCCTGTGTATTTAAGACAATGGAGAGCCCTCCCCCCTTCTTAGAGGAATTGTTCTGTATTGGTTCTTTTTTAAAAACTTAGATTATTTTCTACTTACAATTGATACACAATACTTAGTGTTAAGTGTACACTGGGAGACACTTTTATTATTTCTTTTATTGTTGTTCAGTTACAGTTGTCCCAATTTTCCCTCCTGTTGCTTTCCCCTGCCCAGTCCAAACCACCACTCCCAAAGGTAATCCCCACCTCATTGTTCTTGTCCATGGGTCCTTTGTACATGTTCCTTAGCTTGACCCTTCCCTTCCTTTCCCCTATTAATCTCCTCCTCCCTCCCCTCTGGTCACTGTCAAATTGTTCTTTATTTCCATGTCTCTGATTCTTTTTTGCTCATTTGTTTGTTTTGTTGATTAGGTTCCACTTATACGTGAGATCATATGTCATTTGTGTTTCACTGCCTGGCTTGTTTCACTTAGCATCATGTTCTCCAGTTCTATCCATGCTGTCGGGAAAGGTAGGAGTTCCTCCTTTCTTTCTGCTGCTTAGTATTTCATTGTGTAAATGTAACACAGTTTTTAGATCCACTCATTTACTGATGGGCACTTAGGCTCTTTCCAGCACTTGGTTATTGTAAATAACACTGCTATGAACATAGGGGTGCATAGGTTCTTTTAAATTGGTGTTTCAGGATCCTTAGGGTATAATACCAGCAGTGGAATCACTGGATCAAAAGGCAGTTCCATCTTTAGTTTTTTGAGGAAATTCTGTTACCGAACAAAAGGACCCATGGCGGGGGTTGGGGGGGTTGGCCAGATGCTATTACTGAAACGACACCCTCCTTCCCCGGGACCCCTCAGTTGTGGGTCCTTTGCCCACCGCCCTTGGAATTATGGCTTTGAATGGCAGAGTTTGGTGAAAAGGAAAGGAACTATTTATTCAAAAGTTATACAGGTTTGATTAATGGCTAAATGTCACCCTTAAACCTCAAAATCCCTTCAAAACAAACACCAGCACACACACCGTCCTGCCTTCTCCCCTTTGCCCAGTTAGGCCAGTCAGGCCAGTCAGGGTACTGTCCAGAAGAAAGAAAAGAACAGAAGTCTGGGGCTCAGCTAGGCAGGCCTTACACGGGTCTCAGCACCATCCACTGCATCACCGCGATCTCCAGCTCTTAATCCAAAACCATGTTGGGCACCTTCTCATGGCCCACTAGCAAGAGTCCTTTCTCCCCTCTTTCTTCCTGCGTGGTCTTCACACTGTTCCCCAGAGTCTGTGTCCCTTTGTCTCTCCTGCAAGACTCCGTCTCTTCTCTCTCTCTCTCTCTCTCTCTCTCTTAAGTCTTTTAAACCTTCCTGATTAGCTTTGGTGATATGCCCAATAATCCTCTTTGCAAAGGAGGAACGAAGCTATCCTGTTATTGACATGCAAACTGACTTCTCAATGGCCCTGCTCAAGGCTCCCATCCCCCATGGGGGCCCGCCCTGGGGTGGGGAATATATTTTTCTTGGACACCCCAATCTCTGGACCCTGTTACAAACACACTTTGGGGGGCCCTGGCTGTGCCCTGTTACAATCCCACACTGTTTTCCACAGTGGCTGCACCAGTTTGCATTCCTACCAAGTGTACTAGGGTTCCCTTTTCTCCACAACCTCACCAGAACTTGTTTTCTCGATTTCTTAACGATGGCCATTCTGACCAGTATAATGCGGTATCTCATTGTGGTTTTAATTTGCATCTCCCTCATGCGTAGAGACGTTGAGCATGTTTTCATATGTCTATGTATCCTCTCTATGTCCTCCTTGGAGAAATGTCTGTTCAGGTCCTTTACCCATTTTTTAATTGTGTTGTTTGTCTTCCTGGTGTGGAGTTGTGTGAGTTCTTTATATATTTTGGAGATCGAACCCTTCTCCGAAGTATCATTGGCAAATATGATTTCCCATATGATTGGTTCCCTATTTATTTTGCTGATGTTTTCTTTAGCGTTGCAGAAGCTTTTTAATTTGATCAAGTCCCATTTGTTTATTCTTTCCTTTATACCCCTTTCCCTAGGGAACACATCAGTGAAAATATTGCTGTGTGGAATATCTCAAACTTTCCTGCCTATGTTCTCCTCTAGGACTTTCATGGTGTCACTTCCTATATTTAGTCTTTAATCCACCTTGAGTTTCTTTTGGTGTATGGTGTAAGTTGGTGGTCAAGTTTCATTTTTTGAATGTAGCTGTCCAGATCTTCCAACACCATTCATTGAAGAGGCTATTTTTACTCCATTTTATGCTCCTGCCCCCTTTGTCAAATATTAATTGACCATAGAGACTTGGGTTTATTTCTGGGTTCTCTGTTCTGTTCCATTAGTCTATGTGTCTGTTCTTATGCCAGTACCAGACTATTTTGATTACAGTGGCCTTGTAATATAGTTTGATATCAGGTATTGTTCTCCTATTTTGTTCTTCTTTCTCAAAATTTCTGAGGCTACTTGGGGTCATTTATGGTTGCATATAAATTTTTGAAACATTTGTTCTATATCTGTGAAATATATCAGTGGTATATTAATAAGGATTGTGTTGAATCTATAGATTACTTGGGGTAGTATGGACATTTTAATGATGTTAATTCTTCCAATCCATGAACATGGTATATGCTTCTGTTTGTTTGATCGTGTGATTTTTGTTTTTCATTTTGTTTATATGATGTGTTGCATTTATTGATTTGTGAATATTGTACCATCCTTGCATCTCTGGGCTGAATCCCCCTTGATCATGACGTATGATCTTTTTAATATATTGCTGGATGAGTTTGCCAATATTTTGTTGATGATTTTATCATCTATGTTCATCAGCGATATTGGCCTGTAGTTTTCTTTCTTTGTTGTGTCTTTATCTGGTTTGGGGTTTAGGATGATGCTGGCCTCATAAAAAGAGTTTGGAGTCTTCCTTCTTGGATTTTTTTTTTTTTTGAATAGTTTGAGCAGCCTAGGGGTTAGCTCTTCTCTAAATGTTTTGTAAAAATCTCCTGTGAAGCCATGCAGTCCAGGGCTTTTGTGTGCTGGGAGTTTTTTGATTATTTTTTCAATTTCACTAGCTGTTAACTGTCTATACAGGCCTTCTGCTTCTACGTGATTCAGTTTTGGAATATTATGTTTCTAGAAATTTGTCCATTTCACCCAGGTTTTCAAATTTCTTGGCATATAGTTGTTCTTAGTTATTTCTTACAATTTTTATTTCTGTGTTATCAGTTGTAATTTCTCCTCTTTCATTTCTCATTTTATTTATTTGGATCCTCTCTCTTTTTTTCTTGATGAGTTGGTTAAAGGCTTGTCAATTTTGTTTATCTTTTCAAAGAACCACCTCCTGGATTTATTGATCTTTTGAATTATTCTTTTAGTCTCTATATCATTTAATTGTGCTCTGATCTTGGTTATTCCCTTCCTTCTACTTGCTCTGGGCTTTGTTGTTGTTCCTCCAGTTCTTGTAGATGTAGGTTTAGGTTGTTTATTTTAAATTTTTCTATCTTTTTTAGGTATACCTGTATTGCTATGAACTTCCCTCTCAGTAGTACCTTCACTGTGTTCCATAGGTTTGGGGTTGTGTTTCACTTGTTTCCAGAAACGTTTTGATTTCTTCCTTGATCTTGTTGTTAACCCATTCATTGTTTAATAACAAGTTATTCAGTCTCCATGAATTTGACTGTTTTGAGTTTTTTTTTCCTTTAACTTGGTTTCTAATTTCAAGCCATTGTAATCTGAGAAACTGATTGATGTGATTTCAATTTTCTTGAATTTGTTGAGGCTTGTTTTGTGTCCTACCATGTGGTCTATCTTTGAGAATGTTCCATATGCATTTGAAAAGAATGTATATTTAGCTTCTTTGGAGTGAAAGGTTCTGTATATATCAGTTAAGTCAATATGAGCTAGAGTGTTGTTGAATGCCACAATATCCTTGTTGATGTTTTGTTTGGAAGATCTGTCCATTATTGACCAGGGGTGTTAAAATCCCCTACAATGACTGTGTTGCTGTTGATGTCTTTCTTGAAGCCCTCCAAGATTTTCCTTATATATTTGGGTGTCCCTAGCTTGGGTGCATATATGTTTACAATGTTTTTGTCTTCTTCATAGATTCTTCCCTTAAGCTTAATGAAGTGTCCTTCTCTTTTTCTTTTTATGGCCTTTGTTTTGAAATCTATTTTGTTTGATATAAGTATGCTATGCCAGATTTTTTTTTCCTGTCCAGTTGCTTGGTATATTTTTTCCCATCCCTTCACTTTCAGTCTGTGTAGGTCCTTTGTTCTGACGTGGGTCCCTTGTAGGCAACATATGTATGGGTCATGTTTTCTTTTTCTTTTTCTTTTTAATTTTTTTTTATTGTTCAAATACATTTGTCTTCATTTTCCTGCCACCACTTTCCCCGTCCCACCCTACCCCCCGCTCCCTCCTTCAATCTTTCCCCACTGGGTCATGTTTTCTTATCCATTCAGTTACTCTATGTCTTTTGATTGGAATATTAATCCATTTATATTTAAGGTTATTATTGATAGGTACTTATTCATAGCCATTTTCTCCTTTGTACCTGTGTTCTTCTCACTCTTTTTCTTCATCTTCTTAAAGCAGTCCCTTTAGCATGTCTTGCGAAGCTGGTTTGGTGAAGATGTATTCTTTTAGACTTCTTTTGTCTGGGAAACGCCTTCCATTTTAATTAAGAGCCTTGCTGAGTAGAGTAGTCTTGGTTTCAGGCTTTTGCTTTTCAATACCTGGAATGTTTCTTGCTATATCCTTCTGGCTTGTAGTGTTTTTGTTGAGAAGTCAGATGCTACCTGTATTGGAGCTCCCTTGTAATTTACTTCCTGTTTGTCCCTTACTGCCTTTAAGATTCTCTGTTTGTCTTTGAATTTTGCCTTCTTAGTTATGATGTGTCTTCTGTAGGTCTGTTTGGGTTCATTTTGATTGGGATCCTCTGTGCTTCCTTGACTTGCATGACTTTATCTCTCATCAAGTTAAGGAAGTTTTTTGTTGTTACTTTTTTAAACAAGTTGTCTCTCTCTTGCTCTTCTTCTTCTCTTTCTAGTACCCTTATTATATGGATTATTACATTTCATGTTGTCATGCATTTTCCACATCCCCTCTTCATTCTTTTTGGGTCTTTTTTCATTGTTTTGCTCTTCTGGGAATTTTGTTTCTACCTTGTTCCCCAGCTGGCCAATTTGATTGTCTGCTTCATCTACCCTGCCTTTAATTCCTTCTACTGTGTTCTTCATTTATTATATTTTTCATTTCCTCCTGTCTCTTATTGACATTTTCTATGTCTTTTTTCATGCTGGTGTGGTTCACAGTAAGTTCCTTGAAGCTCTCAGACACAGCCTGGATTTGCAGTCAGAACTCAGAGAGGAGAGTGACTGAAAGCGTCTGTGAGTGAGAGCACAGGAGGAGGAGAGAGTGGGGAGTATGCAGGAGTCCCAGGAACCGCAGCACCCGGGGCCTACGCCCAGGCTCTTCAGGCGGATCACCACTGTGGCCCAGCCCAGCACTGCTGGCTGCACAGAGTTGGGGTGCCTTGCAGATTGACTCAGGACCCGCGAGCTACCTGGGTGGCAAGAGAAGGCCCGGGAGGTGAGGGTCTCAGAAACAGCAGGGCAGGAAGAGGCAGGCCCGCCTGATGCTGAAGACCTCTGGAGGGAGCAGGGCCAGCACCCTGTCACCGCCCCGTGTTATAGCAGAGCTGAGGGGATCTGCCCAATGCCATCCGGGAAACATTCACAGAGAAACTTTACCTAAAATTGGTGGAGGCCCTGTAAGGAGGTGCCCAGCCCTGACTGTGAGAGACTATGTGATTTTTGGGGAGAGGAGCGAGTGGAGAACAGGACCCCCAGGGATCCACGCTGCAGTGTGGGGGCCATACAGAAACTCTTTGAAAAGGGGAGCTGAGACATACTGAACGCTTGGCAGGGACGCTGGGCATGCAAGCTTGTGCATGTGGGTGGGACGCGGCAGCTTTGCTAACCAAACAACTCAGAAGCAGAGAATTCGTGGGAAAAAATGGGAAGACCCATCCCAGCACAGCTCTCAAGCAGAGGGCAGGGCAGAGTGGAGAATTCTGAGGACTCTCCTGTGAGAGCCGCAGGCTTGAGTCTGGAAGGCAGGCGCTGAATGCCTGAGATCTGTTCCAGTCCGCCAGAGCCTTTCACAGAGAGGCGATCCCAGCCCCCACCTGCCGGAGGACCTACTTGGCAGAGCAGCAGCGAGGTCAGGCCCAGGAGTGTCCTGCTGTGCACATTTCCGGGGGCGGGGGGGGGGGGGGAGAAGAAAAAGGCCCTGCTCCAGACATTAGGTGCTACACAGCGCCTCTGGCCCCTGTTTGCTAAACCCAGCGGGGCAGGGAAAATAGAGACAGGCGCAGCAGGACGCTATCTTCTCTCCTGCGTAGCTGTTTAGCATTCATTTCATATCCTTCAAGTTTGGGCACCAGGTTATATAATATAGTTGATTTCAAACCTCATATATTGCTCTTCCCTTCTCTTACCCCAACTACCTCCTTCCTCCCTCTTCGTATTTTTGTTTTAAATTCTATTTTCTCTCTTGCTACGACTGGTTTATATTCTGCACTCTTACTACTGCTCCCCCCTCCAGCCTCTCAAACCGTTGGTGACTGTCATTGGTAATCTCACATTCCTTCTCCCATTCTTAAAATACCCTTATTCTCTCTCCACCTTTATCATTCTTTGCTCATAGGTAGTGGATAATGTGGTTGTTGTTACTGTTCTTCAACCTTATTTCTAGATAGTGACTATCTTTGTATTTCAAATCTGAGATTTCACTATTCCCCTCTCTCCGTTTTGCCTTCCTCCTGCCCTTTCTTTTTTTAGTTTTAAATGTTAATTTTTCTCTGTCTTAGCTGGGTTCTCATCCCGTACCCTTAGTATTCCTTCTCCCTCTATCCTCTCAAAATAACTTCTCTTTCCTCTAGACATCTCTTAAGCTCCTCTTTCTTTCCTTGTGCCCTTTTATTCCCATTCCACCTATATAAACCTTAGCTTATTGGTTGTTAATATCTCTGTGGTGGAGATTTTCCTGCAATTAGGGCCATATTATTTTATTTATATATATTTTTTGTGGTTGTCTGTTTTTCCCTCACTAAATATATACAAATATATATTTTCTTTAAATTTCAGTTTTAAACTAATACTACATGCTTCTCCTTTTTTACTCCATTCCACCTTCCCTCCTCCTTTTTTCAGTCACAAAGTAAATTTTACTTTCTTTCCTGCTTTGCCTTGTCTCTATTCCCTACTTTTATTATCGCCCCTCCCTCTACCCACAAAATTCCTCTTTTCTTTCAATTAGTCATTTCATATTCATTTTTCCTTTTTTGTAATAGTCTTAATCTCTTTACATCTTTATTAATATTGGCACATAGAATGTTGATAGTGTAATTGTGGGTGGGGGGTGTCTTTGCGGATGTGGGTCTGTTTCCTGGGCTGTTTGGTGTTTGTTATGGCAGCACCTGTACAACAGTATACAAGACATGGTGGGCCAAGTTACCCTCAGTCATCCAGCTGGATGGAATAACCCACCAAAGAATGAACCAACAACAATCAAAACCCAATTACAACCACATAAAAAGAATAAAGGGCAGCAGGAAAGCTTCAAACACGGGTGATCAAGGACATTGCACCAGTAAGTCCCACAGGTCTCCTACCACAGAAGATCACACCACGAAGAGAGGGAGTCAAAGCAGATAAATCTAACAAGCATTAAAAAAACAGGAAGAGTCACCTAAAATGGGGAGACAAAGAAACAACCCCCAGCTGAAAAGAAAGGAGAAATCCCCAGAGAGGCTGCTAAGTGAAATTGAGGCAAGCAAACTATCAGAAATCAAGTTCAAAATATTGGTTATAAGGATGCTCAAGGAGCTCAGTGAGCATCCTTATAACCAATATTTATATTATATTGGTTACTTATATTATAACCAAGATGAACGGAGGTGCCCTCTACTCTGCCACCATCTTGGATCTGAGACACTTTTAGATGTACTGTCCCTTCAGTGGATTATGTTTCTCTGGGAAAAGTATCCAGAAACCTCCAAATTGCAATACACAGAAGCTTATTTAAAACAAAAACAAAACACACAACTCCCTGAGACATAATTGACTCTGTTATCATGCATGCTATGTAAGTTACAATTCCCCTATTAGGGATAATTTTGCTGGCAACCATAGCCCAAAACTTGCCTCAGACCCTAACAAAAATCCTAACACAACTTCAACTCTGAAAGGCAAACAAGTCTACACTCATTAGTTAGCATTGTTATGGACAATCACATAGCCCTTGATTGCTTCTTAATTAGCCAAGGTAATTACACTCCTTGCTGTACCTAATAATTAAGGTAATTCATATATGAGTACCCATAAAATGGAGGCTGCTTCAGTGGCTGGGCCCACATCACAAATCTAAACCTAAATCAGCCTGCACTTATGGGAAATAACTGTTAAAGAAACCTAACGTACTCCAGTCATAATCCTGCAACTCGGTTTTAACGATTTACCCTAGGAATAGAACCTGCTAGTTCTCTCAGGAAATCCCTGACCTCACAGCCAATCTTGCCCTGTTTCCACATTGCCTCTTCTAACACTCTGTAAAACTCTTCCCAAATCCACTGCTTGTGAGGCAGTGTAATGCCCAATCTGTGTGTCGCTTTAAATTCAGTAAAGGACATCAAACTCCTTACTAAATTGTTTAGGTTAGCCATTTGATAGTTTTGACAACTCTATGAGACCCAAGACAGCTGCTGAAGATTCTAGCAATGACTTCCAGACACAGGTACCCCCAGAGCCCTCTTTAGCTGCTCTCCAGGATCATAAGTTCTCAGATGGAGCTCCGCTTATTTTGCATTCCAGGTGGAAACTTGGGTATTGTGAAGAGTCTCCAGATTTTTGCCATTGACACTCAGTTAACCACAGCATTTGAGTTTGTGGCTGACCTCACCTACGCGTGTGGTCAGTGCCTTTGGGCTGTTGTTCATTTTTTTTCAAATTATAAGAGAAAGTTTACTTGAAAGTTACAGACATAGTTAAAAGTGAGCCGTAGAAGACAGGGACTAAGGAAACAAGTTACAGAGGCAAAAGGAGGGCCCCTGGAGCTTAGGAGAGTATGCTTGGAATGATTTGAGTGGGCATGCTCTGGGGAGGGAGAGAAAGAGAAGAGAGCTGGGCTATTGTTTAATTGCCACGTATTTGTGTTTTTTCCATTCCTGTAGTTTCATTATTGTGGTCACAAAATGTGCTTGGTATGAATTTATTGGGTCTTCTTGAATTTATTGAGTCTTGCTATGTGGCCTAATATGTGGTCTATCCTGGAAAATGTTCCATGTGCACTTGAGAAAAATGTGTAATCTGCCGTTTTGGGACGAAATGTTCTATAAATGCCTAAGTTGATCTGATGTGGCATTAAAGGCCATTATTTTGTTATTAATTTTCTGTCTGGATGATCTATCCTTTGAGATAAGTGGGAGCATTAAATTCCCCAACTATTATTGTATTAGTGTTAATTTCTGGCTTTACGTAGAATAATATTCGCTCTATATACTTGGGTGCTCCTTTGATTGGTGCATAGATAATTACAATTAATCTATCCTCTTGGATGAATCTCTTTATCATTATGTAGTGTCCTCCTTTGTCTCTGTTTACATTGTTTGCTTTAGAATCTATTTTGTCTGATATGGGTATCACTACCCAGCTTTCTTTTCATTTCTTTTTGCATGAAATACCTTTTTCCATCCCTTCACTTTCAGACTGTGTGTGTTTTGATCTAAAGTGTGTCTCTTGTAGATAGCATATATATAATATATGGGTCTTCTGTTCTATTTATCCATTGTGTCACCCTATGTCTTTTGATTGAAACAGTTAATCCATTTATATTTAAAGTAATTATTGACAGGTACATGGAATTATTGAGAGGTATATGGTTATTGCCATTTTATTAATTGGTTTTGACTGTTCTCTGTTCCTTCTGAACTCTTTACTTTTAAATTACTGGCTTTCTTTTTTTTTTTTTAAAGATTTTATTTATTTTTTTAAAGAGAGGGGAAGGGAAGGAGAAAGAGAGGGAGAGAAACGTCAGTGTGTGGTTGTCTCTCATGCGCCCCCCACGGGGGACCTGGCCTGCAACACAGGCATGTGCCCTGACTGGGAATCGAACCAGCGACCCTTTGGTTGGCAGGCCGGCACTCAATCCACTGAGCCACAGCAGCCAGGGATGAATTGCTGGTTTTCTTCAGTGTTTTCTTTGGATTCCTTTCTCTTTATTATTTTTTGTAGGTTTTTTGTTTGTGGTTACAATGAAGTTCGTGTGTATCCGTCAGTATCTATAGCAGTCTGTTTTCTTAAAGAAATATATTTTATTGACTATGCTATTACAGTTGTCTCAGTTAGTCTCCCTTTGCCCCCCTCCACCGGATACCCCCTATCCTCCAGCAATCTGCTCCCCTTACTTCATGTCCATGGGTCGTATGTATAAGTTCTTTGGCTTCTCCATTTCCTATACTATTCTTAACATCCCCCTGTCTATTTTGTACCTACCGATTATGCCTCTTAACCCCTGTACCTTTTCCCCCACTCTCCCCCCATCCCTTCCCAGCTGATAACCCTCCATGTGATCTCCATTTCTGTGATTCTGTTCCTGTTCTGGTTGTTTGTTTTTGTTTTTGTTTTTTTAGATTCGGTTGTTGATAACTGTGAGTTTGTTGCCATTTTACTATTCATAGTTTTTATCTTCTTTTTCTTAAATAAGTCTCTTTAACATTTCATGTAATAATTGCCTGGTGATGACAAACTCCTTTAACTTTACCTTGTCGGGGAAGCACTTTATCTGCCCTTCCATGCTAAATGATAGCTTTGCTGGATAGAGTAACCTAGGTTGTGGGTCCTTCCTTTTCATCACATTGAATACTCCTTGCCAGTCCCTTCTTGCCTGCAAAGCTTCTTCTGAGAAATCAGCTGATCGTCTTGTGGGAACTCCTTTGTAGGTAACCCTCTGCTTTTCTCTTGCTGCTTTGAAGATTCTCTTTTTATCTTTAACCTTTGGCATTTTAATTATGATGTGTCTTGGTGTGGGCCTCTTTGGGTCCAACTTGCTTGGGATTCTGTGTGCTTCCTGGACTTGTATGTCTATTTCCTTTGCCAAATTAGGGATGTTTTTTCATTATTATTTTTTCAAGTACGTTTTTGATTTCTTGCCCTTCCTCTTCTCCTTTTGGCATCCCTGTGATTCAGTTGTTGGTATGTGTGGACATGTCCCAGAGGGTCCTTATACTATCCTCATTTTTTTGAATTGTTTTTTCTTCTTGCTGTTCTGGTTGAATGCTTACTTCTTCTTTATGTTCCAGACTGTTTATTTGAATCCTGGCTTCCTCCCCTCCACCGACAATTCCCCGTGGATTTCTCTTCATTTTACTTAGTGTAACCTTCATTTCTCCCTTTATGTCATTGCCCTACTCAAGGAGTTCTTGGAGCATCCTGATCACTAGTGTTTTGAACTCTGCATCTGATAGGCTGGTTATATCCATTTCATTTAGTTCTTTTTCTGGGGTTCTGCTCTGTTCTTTCCTTTGGGCCATGTTTCTTTGTCTCCTCAATTTGGCAGCCTCCCTGTGTTTGTTTCTGTGTATTAGGTAGAGCTGCTTTGATTCCTTGTCTTAGTTGCATGGCCTATTATAGAAAAGGCACCTGTAAATTGTGTGGGGAGGAGCCTTGGGTAGTCTCCAGGGTGGGCAACTTGCTTCACCACTTTGTGGCTCTGTGTGGAAGAAGGGCTTGAAGAGGGTCAATGCCACTCCCTGGCTTCTGGAGGTTAGCCTGGTACTTGCTCCCTTTCCAGTCACTTCACCCACTTCACGCATGTGACTGGCACCCTTCTAGCTCTTGCCCTGGCAGTGAATCCCAGAGTGGGTGGGTTTGCGTATGTTCTAAGGCTTTGTGGGCCTCTCTGCAGGTTTCCATGGCTCTGCCTCGCCCCCATTCATCTGGATAATTGTGGCTCCTTTAAAGCCTTGGTTGTCGGACTTCCAAACGGCTCAATTTTCTGACAGTTCTAGGTGTTATATGTTTTGAGATCTGTTTGTAGTTCTTTCTGTGGTTGCACGAGGAGACAAATTGTGTCTCCCTTTGCCTCCATTTTTAATAGAAGTCTCCTATAGCAATCTGTTGTAAACTGATAGGTGTTTAAGTTCAAGTGATTTCTAAAAGCACTATCTTTTTAATCCTCCTGCTTCCTTTATGATTTTGACATTGTTTTATACCTCTTTGTTTAGTTTATTACCTGTTTATTATAGTTATAGTTAATTTTGCTACTTTTGTTAACCTTTGTATTAGCGTTTTTAAAAGATTTTATTTATTTATTTTTAGAGAGAGAGGAGAAGGGAGGAAGAGAGAGGGAGAGAAACATCAATCATTTGCCTCTCCCAACTGGGGAAGCACACAACCCAGGCGTGTGCCCTGGCTGGCAATTGAACCAGTGACCTTTTGCTTGGTGAGACAACTCTCAGCCAACTGAGCCACGCAGGTCAGGGCTATATTAGCTTTTTAAGTACCTAATTCACTGTGTGGAAAGTAAGCTCGTTGGGTGATCTGACCATAAACTCCTAACTGAGCAGGTCAGGGTGGATAGTCATGCTGCAGGCATATAACATTTTAGTAAAGGGTTTATCTTTGCCTTAAGGAAGCCCTGTCCATTGTTTTTATTCATCTAAATTCACACACCTTTGAAGTGACCATCCTCAAGAAAGCACATAAAGTTATTAACTGTTTTCTAATCCAGTCTCCATCTTGCTTTCTCCCACCTTCGTTTAATCTTCCTTACATTCCCTCCTTAATTTCAATTGCGTAAAAGAAACTGCAAAGCTGTCATTTTCCAAAGCTTTTGAGATCTTGCTTCTTGGCAATTGTCATCAGTTTAGCTCAAATAAAACCTTATTTAAAACCTTTACAGGATTAGATGTTTCTTACATCAATAACTATGCTTATATATTTGCCTTTACTGGTGAGTTTTTTTTTCTTTCTTGTATTCTCTTATTTCTAATTATGCCTTTTTCTTTTCTACATAAAGAAGACCATTATCATTTCTTGTAAAGCCCGTTTAGTGGTGGTGAACTCCTTTAGGTTTTTTTTTAATCTATTGAGTTTAGAGAGAGAGAGGGAGAGAGAGAAAGAGAAAAACAGCAATATGTTGTTCCACTTATTTATGCATTCATTGGTTGAATCTTGTATGTGACCTGGAGGGGATAAAATCTGGAACCTTGGCATATTGGGAAAATGCTCTAACTAACTGAGCTGCCTCACCAGGGCTCCTATAGTTTTTCTTGTCTGGGAAGCTCTTTATCTCTCCTTCAATTCTGAATGCTAACCTTGTTGGGAATGGTATTCTAGGATGTAGGTTCCTTTCTTTCAGCACTTTATATATTTCTTGCCACTTCCTTCTAGCCTGTAAATTTACTGCTGAGTAATCAGCTGATAGCCTTATCAGATATCAGCTGTTTCCCATGTATGTGACTTGTGTTGCCTTCTTGCTACCTTCAAGATTGTCTCTTTACCTTTAACTTTTACCACTTTAACTACAATATGTCTTGGTTTGGGCCTTCTTGGGTTCAGCTTGTTTAGAAATTCCTGTGCTTCCTGGACCTGGATGTCTGTTTCCTTCCCCACATTAGGAAAGTTTTCAGCCATTATTTCCTCAAATGTACTTTCTGCCTCTTCTTCTCTCTCTTCTACTTCTGGAATCTCTATAATGTGAATTTTAGAGAAACGTGTATTCTTATAAGAGAGAGGAAGGTGGATTTTACAAACAGACTCACAGAGGGGATGGCAATACGAATGTAGAGCAGAGAGAAATGTTGCTGCAAGCCAAGGAACGCCAACAGCCACCTAAAGCTGGGAGGGGCAAAGAAAAGAGTCCCTAAAACGAGTGGGGCCCCACCAATGCCTTGATTTTGAACATAAGGCCTTCATAATTGATAGAAAAGTTTTGGATTTTTGAAGCCATTTAGCTTGTAAGAATATATTATGGTAGCCTTAAGAAATTAATACAATTATCCTTATACCACTTGATTAAGTCCTCTTTGCCTTCTACGTGAATTTCATATTCTCGATGGAGCTTCAGTTATTGGGATACTGTACTGAAAGAGAAAGATAAGATGGTGAGCTCACAAAGGAAATCAACAGTCAGCAGTCACTGCTAGGACTTAGGGGTGGGGCAAAAGAATGGCTATATAGGAGCAACATGAAGAACACAGGGAGTTATTTGGGGTGATATGAAAGTTCTGCATATTGAATGAAGTGATGCTCATATGAATGTACAGATGTGTTAAAATTCATAGAACTGTCCCTTCCAAAATGTCAGTTCTACTATGTAATTAAATTTTTTTTAAATTGCCTATTAGGACCCTGGCTGGTGTGGCTCAGTGTATTGAGCACACTCCTCTGCGAACCAAAGGGCTGCTGCTTCGATTCCCAGTCAGGGCACATGCTTGGGTTGTAGGCCAGGTCCCCAGTGGGGGGTGCTCGAGAGGCAACGACACACTGATGTTTCTCTTGTTCTCTTTCTCCCCCACTTCCCCTCTGTCTAAAAGTAAAATAAATAAAATCCTTTTTAAAAATTGCCTATTAGGCAGGTAAAAATACTTGCTTTCTGTAAAACTAGTGTATGTATGCCTGAATACTAGTTTGGTTTGCTTTTGTGATATATATAAGGGTGATCGTATAGTCAAAAAGAAAGTAAGCAGTCATGTTCTCTAACATTATACAATGCTTATACGCAGCTATGCATCTTTCACACATTTATAACCAGTGGCAAGAAGGTGCTAAGAACTCTACTTAAAATATTCTCCTTGATGAGTTGATCCTCTTAAAGGAGAATCAAGTCATGCAGTTCAAGAGTCAATACATGGAGTTCAGTTTTGTACATTTATTTCTGCTTCATTTTATAAAAGAGCACAGGGAGGTGATCCTAGAGGAGGAGGTCCTTGAAGGAAAGTCCTGGTGGTGGTATGATTTACCACTTTTTCCAGGTAAAGGAGTTGGAGTAGGAGGAGCAATTCCTTTAGGTAGTGGTGGTTCTGGTAGAAGAGGGGGGATGGCCCTCCATATGCCCTGTGGATGCAGTTAAAGATGTCCTGAAATTTTAAAGGAACCTGAGTGGCCATGCTCCTGCAATTTGGGAAAGCCTAATGTTTAAATACTTGTAATAAAATAAATATGCAGCAAATAATGCATAACAATAGGCACTTGTGTTTTCCATAGATTATACACTGCTTATTTATCAATATGGAAGACCTTAACAGTACGTGAAAAAGACTTATACAGATATTTGATAAGCATTTTTTTAAATTTCCTTTTTATTTATTTTTTTCATTCAAATATATTTATCTCTGCCTTTGCCCCACAACATTCCCCTGCATCCTCCTGCATCTCCCTACATAAATCCTTCCGCACTTTGGCATTGTCCATGAGTCCTTGCTATATGTTCCTTGACTTGACCCTTCCCTTCCCTTCCTCCGCCCCCCCTTCCCTCTTGATTCTGTTGGTTTCTTTTTTCTTTCAATCTTGCTCATCATATTTTCCTTACATCTTTGCTTTGTGGGTTAGGTTCCACTTATAACTGAATCATATGGTATTTGTCTTTCGTGCCCTGGCTGATTTCACTTAGCATAATGCTCTCGAGTTCCAAACATGCTGTCGCAAAGTTCAGTAGTTCTTTTTTTTCCGTTCTGCTGCATAGTATTCCATTGTGTAAATGTACCATAGTTTTTTGATCCAATCATCTACTGATGGGCATTTAGGTTGCTTCCAACACTTGGTTATTGTCAATTGTGCTGCTATGAACATTGGGGTGCATAGGTTCTTTGGAATTGGCCTTTTGGGGTTCTTAGGGTACAGTCCCAGCAGGGGAATCACTGGATCAAAAGGCAGTTCCATTTTCAGCTTTTTGAGGAAATTCCACACTGCTCTCCACAATGGCTGCACCAGTCCGCATTCCCACCAACAGTGTACTAGTGTTCCCTTTTCTCCACAGCCTCGCTGGCACCTGTTGCTTGTTGATCTGTTTATGATGGCCATTCTGACCGGTGTGAGGTGGTACCTCATGGTGGTTTTGATCTGCATTTCTCTGATGGCTAGTGATGCTGAGCATCCTTTCAAATGTCTCTGGGCCCTCTGTATCTCTTCCTTGGAAAAGCGTCTGCCCAGGTCCTTTGCCCATTGTTTGATTAGATCGTTTGTCTTCTGGGAGTGGAGTCGAGCGAGTTCTTTATATATCTTGGAGATCAAACCTCTATCTGATGTATCATTAGCAAATATATTTTCCCATACGGTTGGCTCCCTTTTCATTTTTCTGATGTTTTCTTTTGCCGTGCAGAAGCTTCTTATTTTGATGAGGTCCCACTTGTTTATTCTTTCCTTTATGTCCCTTGCTTTAGGAGACATATCAGTGAAAAAATTGCTGCGTGGGATATCTGAGAGTTTCCTGCCAATGTTCTTCTCTAGGACTTTGATGGTGTTGCGACTCCTATTTAAGTCTTTTATCCATCTTGAGTTTATTTTTGTGTATGGTGTCAGCTGATGATCCAATTTCAATTTTTTGCATGTAGCCGTCCAGCTCTCCCAACACCATTTGTTGATGAGGCTATTATTACTCCACTTTATGCTTCTGCCCCCTTTGTCAAATATTAGATGCCCATAGAGACCTGGGCTTATCTCTTGGCTTTCTATTCTGTTCCACTGGCCTATGGGTCTGTTCTTGTGCCAGTACCAGATTGTTTTGAGTATAGTGGCTTCGTAATATAGTTTGATGTCCAGTATTGTGATCCCTCCTACCTTGTTTTTCTTTCTCAAAATTGCTGTGGCTATTTGGGGTCATTGATGGTTCCATATAAGTTTTTGAAATGTCTGTTCTGTTTCTGTGAAATACATCATTGGTATCTTAATAGGGATTGCGTTGAATCTATAAATTGCTTTGGGTAGTATGGACATTTTTAGGATATTAATTCTTCCAATCCATGAACACGGTATATGCTTCCATTTACTTGTGTCTTCCTTCATTTCTTTCTTCAATGTTGTATAGTTTTCTGCATACAGGTCTTTTCGCTCCTTGGTTAAATTTACTCCTAGGTACTTTATTTTTCTTGTTGCTATATCGAATGGTATTTTTTTCTGATTTCTTCTTCTTCTATGTCATTGCTGGTGTACAGAGATGCCTTTGATTTCTGATTGTTGACTTTGTATCCTGCTGTTTTGCCAAATTCACTTATTAGGTTGAGGAGTTTTTTGGTGGCATCTACAGGGTTTTCTATAACATGGGTCATTTTAAACAAAGCAGCTAAAACAATATAACAAAAATCTTGGTATCAACCATCTTCAATAATAATCAAGATCTGAAACTATAAAAATCCTAGAAGAAAACATAGGCAGCAAAACCTTGGACATTGCTTGTACCAATATTTTTTTCTCGGATATACCTCCCAGGCAAGGGAAACAAAAGAAAAAATAAACAAATAGGACTCCATCAAAGTAAAAAGGTTTTACACAGCTAAGGCAACCATCAGCAACATCAAAGGACAACCCATGGAATGGGAGAACGTAATTGCCTACATGTCTGATAAGGGGTTAATATCCAAAATGTATAAAGAACTTATGAAACTCAACACCAAGAAAACAAACGATCCATTTAAAAAAAATGAGCCAGGGACCTGAATGACTCTTCTCCAAAGAGGACATGCCCGATGGCCGATAGACATATGAAAAGATGCTCAAGTGGCTAATCATTAGAGATGCAAATTAAAACCACAGTGAGATATTACCTCACACTAGTCAGAATGGCTATGATCAAACAAGTGCTGGTGAGGATGTAGAGAAAAGGGAGCCTTTTTGCACTGTTGGTGGGAATGCAGGCTAGTGCAGCCACTGTGGAAAGCAGTATGGAGACACCTCAAAAAAATTTAAAAATGCATCTGCCTTATGACCCAGCGATTCCACTCCTGGGAATTTATTCAAAGAAACCCGAAACACTAATTCAAGAGAACATAAGCACCCCTATTTTCATCGCAGTGTTATTTACAATCACCAAGATATGAAAGCAGCCCAAGTGCCCATCAGTAGATGAATGAATAAAACAATTATGGGGCATTTACACAATGGAATACCACTCGACCATAAAAAAGAAGAAAATTTCACTCTTTGCGACAGCATGGGTAGACCTGGAGAACATTATGCTAAGTGAAGTAAGCCAGTCAGAGAAAGACAAATACCATATGATTTCACTCATATGTGGAATGTAATGAACAAAATGAACTAACAAGCAGAATAGAGACAGACTCGTAGATAGAGAGCAGGCTGACTGCTCCGGGGGGTGGGGGTTAGGGGGTGGAGGGGCTGCGCAAAAAGGAAAAAGGACTCATCCAACAGTGTGGTGATTGTAGGGGGGACAGGGTAAAAGGGGAATAAATGATAACGGACAAATACAACAAAAAATAAATTAAATAAAATAAGCAATAATCATCAACATTTTGCTGCTGATTTTTATTTGCATATTTTGCTGGCGTATTTCAAGGCATGTGCCAGATATCACATGGCTTCATGCATAAGTGAATCCGCAGGAGTTACTTCCTCCCCATGTTCTACTGTCCCATAAATGCTAACAATAGGGCTTTGGAAAACATCACCACAATACCATCATTACGCCTAACAAAACTTACAGTTCGGACCTAATGCCCCGTGAAAACAGCCATGTCCAGTGAACCCGCTTCAACTAGAGATGTCTCTCAAATTCGATTAGTTCTTATTTTGATCCAAACAAGTATCATACACAGAATTGGCTGAAGTATGACTTCATCCTGTTTTAATCAATAACAGCCCCTCCAGTTTTAAGAAAATGTTTTATTTATTTATTTCTAGAGAGAGGGGAAGGGAGGGAGAAAGAGAGAGAGAGAAACACCAGTGTGTGGTTGTGGTCGCCTCTTGTATGTCCCCAGCTGGGGACCTGGCCCGCAACCCAGGCAAATGCCCTGACTGGGAATCGAACCAGCGACCCCTTGGTTCGCAGGCCAGCACTCAATCCACTGAGCCATACCAGCCAGCGCTCCATGTTTTTTCTTTGCCATTCCTTGGATGAAAAGACCGGGTTGTTTGTCCTGTAGAATTACTCACATTCTGGGTGGCCCTGTAGGCACGCTTGTGCTGGCCACGTTGCACTAGAAAGCGAACGTCCTGTAGTGAGACCTATGGACTTGGGTAGATTCAGGCTCAATTGCTTTAGTGAGAACAAGTCATAGTGGATGCTTTGTACTGCTCTTACATCGTATCGGAAGCACATGATATCTGTTGCTCACATTTTTTTTGTGATGTAAAGGCTGATTGAATGGTCACAGTATTCTTACCTTGGTTCACCCACACTGTGAAATTCCCCACTTGTCTTTAACCTCAGTTTTATTAAAGTCGTGTGCTGGTTTACATTTTTATTATCGATATGCTATTCACACATCATAATTCACCATATTAAAGTATACAAGTCACAACGCAAAACAATACTGAATGTAAACTGCAACTGAAAAAAATGAAAGGACTGAAGTGTTGAAAGTCACTATTTTTTAGTAAATTCATAACATTGTGGACTCATCACCCCAAGTAGGACATTTTCACCCCCAAAAGAGAGTCCGTACTCATTATCAGCTGTTCCCCACCCCTGATGGGACTGACAGCCCACTTGAATAGTATGAAGACACTTCCAAGTGAAAACCTCTGAGCTACAGCAGAAGCAGAAGCCTTTTCTGAGCTTCCCTTATCTGACTAAAGCAGAGCTTTATAGGAGACACCCACCACCCAAATTTGGGGAGTCACGATTAGGAGCACTTCATCTTGGCCATTAGAGCATTCCAAAAGATTGTGTCAACAGGCCAGATCAGGTCCTTCCACCCTTTGAAGTCCTAATCTGCCAAGCCCCTTGCGAAGTTGGTATATAAACCTCTATCTCTAGCTGTTCAGGGAGCCTTTTCGTCTGAAAGCTCCCACATAATAAATAAAGTTTTCTTCTGTTAACTTACTGTTAATGAATTTTCAGGACCCTAGCCACTCAAACCTGAGATGGTAGAGGAACCACTTTCCTCCAAGCATCCTCCTCTCGCTAGCCCTTGGCAAACAATAATTGACTCTCTCGGCGTAGATTTGACTTGTTTAGACATTTCATGTGAACGAAATCCTACGGTGTGTTCTTTGGTGCCTGGCTTTTTTTCATATCTCATCACGGTTTCCGGGTTCATCCATGTTTTAGCATGTGCCAGTACTTTATTCTACATTTTACCTATACAAAAGTCCATGGTATGGATATAGCACATTTTATTCACACATTCGCCAGCTGATGGGCATTTGGATTCCCCTTTGGGCTTTTGAATAATGCTACCATAAGCACTCATGTGCAGGGTTTTCTTTGCATATCTGTTTTCAGTTCTCTGAGCTATATGCTAGGAGTGGCATTGCTGATCATGTGGTCGGTCACCCTATGTTTCACGTTTTTGTGAGAATGCCAAACTGTTTTCCACGTTGTCCTGCACCACACAATATTCTCACCAGCAGCGTGTGACGGTTCCAATCTCTCCATATCCTTATCACACGTGTGATTTTCCTTTTTAAAAAATATATCGAGAGAGAGAGAGAGAGAGAGAGAGAGAGAGAGAGAGAGGCTGTCCCATGATTTTAATTGCCCAATGACTATTTATGTTGATAGTCTTTTGGGCGTGCTCATTGACTATTTGCAAGGAGAGAGCAATGGATTTGCAGCCTGTGCGCGAATCGATCTTGTGCCACTCTGCTACACCATGGCAAAGCCGTTTAGACCTCAGTTTCCTGGCACACTGACTAGTTAATCTGTGACTCTCCAGGGAATGGGGACACAGAAAAGGCTTTGACCCAGATCTCTGCGTGGGGAAATGGCCACTACTCCCTAAAGTGAAGGACAAGAAACGCCGGCAGGAATCCAGCGGGGCAGCTGAGATCCAGAGCCCAGGGATTGGGTGGTCAGGTAATTCCACCTGGGGCAGAGGTGGAGGCTCTCTGACTTTCCACTGGACAAGGCAGGGAAGTTGTGGCAGAGCAGTAAGCCCTCCCTTCACCCCCTAGGGGTTGAAGGCAGCTGGGTTTTGTGAGATCTCCTGTGTTGACCTGAAATGCAAAGAGGCAGCTTCCTGGCCAGGACAAAGCACCTCTCACCTCTGGGTCTTCACTGTCCTCCTCCCTCCTGCCCTGGAAAAATCCCACCCGCCTCTGCCTAAACTGCAAAGGAATGGGTGAGAAAAGAGCTGAGTCAGAGCCTGGGCCCGAGGCTGGGAGTAGCCGGACAGCAGGTGGTCTGGGGAAGCCTGAGCCTGCACGGGTCCTTTGTGACGAGTGTACTGGGGGCAACGAATTCGGACGCTTTAGGGGCCCTCAGCAGGCTCGCTGTGTAGCGCTGGGTTTGATGCCATGCCCATTAATTTCTTCTAAAAGTGTTTCATTTAAGGGTGCTTGCACTGGGGAGTGGACCTGGGCAGGGGTGACTTCAGCTCTCCCTTGAAACCCGTCTGTACTCGTGAAGATGTATTTTCCTTAAAAAGTAATTAACGGAGGATTACATTTCTCACTGGAAGGAAAGAGTCAACAAACATCTTCAGTCAATTGCTTATTCACGAAATAGATGGAGGTTACCCAAGGGCCTAGGGAGGTCCTTAAGCTATTGTTTTCAAATATCTTTATTTGCATGTTTCTTCCTCCACCCGCCCCCCCCACTTGGTAAACGCCCCGAAGGAACACCTCATCTCTTGAGTAGCGGCATTACCTGCTGCCTCACCTGCTGCCTCCTTTGTGTGAACATGATTTTGCAAGAGGAGCGTGTTCCTTTTTCAGTAGGAAGGAAGATACAAATCAAGACACCAGTGAGGCAGGAGAAACCTGCGAGTCGCTGTGATTCCTTCGCACCCAGCACATGCCCCACCCCCGCCTCAAGCGGCGTGGACGCCAAGTGCAGCAGCCCCAGGGGAACGGAGGAAGGGGCGCTGGCTCCCTAGCAGGTCCCTGGCAAGAAAGGTGACGGAGCGCGGGGAGTGCCTGCTCTTGGGCATCTGCCTCTCACCTGAGGAGGGAGCAGTGAAAATTTTGATAACCTCAGGCACAGGAATGATGCAAACCTGTAACATCATTTCCGAATATTACTCGTTGAAACTTTGTTTCCTCTAGTTTTGCGAGTGTTGAACGGTGAATTTTCCGTTATATCGTTCCATCACCTCCGCCGTTTGCCCTCTTGCCGGAAGGGACCCTACAAGAGGGACAAATGGGTTTTCCTAAGAAGATGGCAGGGGCCTGGAGCTTTTCCCTCCCACTTTCCCAGGCCCACCTCTCCCCACCCCTCCTGGCCCCGGGGACTGTCTGAGGACGTCCCACCCCTCCCCTGGGCGGAGCCAAAACCGCGGAATCATACTCCCGCTCCTGGTACCTGCAGTCCTCACCCCGCAGAGGAACTGGAGTAACGCGCTCGTCGGGGGAGAGGAGGCGCCGCCGCTTTAGGGCAGGGCTGCGTGAGGGGTGCAGTGGAGTCCCGCCGGCGGCCGCGCCCACGCGAGGAGCAGAACGGACCGGGTCTTTCCCTCAGGCGCGACCTCAGCCAGGTGGGTCCCCTCCGCCTTTCTTCGTTTGCCTTTTCCCGGCCTTTCCGTGACGCGGGGAGGCGCGGGATTAGGGGCAGGGGTCTGGGCTGGGGTGGGACCTTCCCGGCCTGCAGCGAGTGGGCAGCCGGTGCCCGACGTGCGGCCTGGGTCAGTGGCGGCTGCTGCCCATCCGGCCGGGGGTGGGGCGGAGGTGCGTTTCGGCTGCGGGGTCTGGAGTTTTCCGCGAGCTCAGCAGAGTTCTGGACCCGGCTGCGTGTAGGGAGAGCCTCCAAGTAGATCCCCTCGGGTGTCCGGCGTCCTGGGCCTGGAAGGGGCTTCCTGTGGCCGCAGAGCGCGGCGGGCAGGAGGATCGGGTCGGCCGGCGCATCCCATCTCTCTTCTCTCTTCCGCCCCATTTACGGGGCCGCCCGGGGGCCTGCCTGGTGGGTTTGGTTGGAGTGCGCTGCCCACAGGGACTGGGCTCCCGGGAATGTATCCCCTAGAGAAGGGACCTTTCCTTGAATAAAGTTTCGAACTGCAGTATTAAACAACTCTATTTCTTCACATGCATTTAACTACATGGAAGAACAAGACCCCAGATCTTTAGGGGCTTCCCCACGCGATGGGAATACTGGTGGGTTACGTTTTCATTTATTTACAGTTCTCTGCAATAGGAGGGAACTAACAGAAGGATGATTATTAATGAAAGAAGGGATGAAGATTTTTAAAGAAGTAATTTCAGGTTGTCGAAGATAATAAAAGACGGTGGTAGTAACACAAAAATACGTATAAGGAGAACCAATTAGATGTACACAAAAAAAGTCAAGAAGGAAAGAAAACAGTTGCGGTATTTTTCGAGGGCGTTGTTAAGGGTGCGCGCGCACTTGTTTCTAGTTGCTAATAGTGAGGGAGAAGATTGGCCTTATTTCCAAAACTTAAAAACTCAACTTCTGCAGAGAAGATCTGATGACTTGAGAGGGCAATCGAGATGTAAGGGTCAGGGATTTTCATATAAAGGATTCCACCTTGTTTACAGAGGGATTATAACCATTTCATGGGTACAGGCAGTCTTGGGGCCACTGGAGACAAGCCAGACCCAAGAGACATCAGGAAATGGCAGGTGATTCAGGCCCTTCAGATGGGCAGGTTTGGGTTGGGAACTCATGTTTTGTAAGAAATTATACAGGAGTGTAGTTTTTGTTTGTATTTTCCTTGTATGAGTGGCTGGGGAATCTTGTATATCAAAGAGCCTTGTGTATGTGTGTGTTTTCCGTGAACTGTAAATGTCTATTTCTTTTTTTTCCTTTTTTTTTTTTTTTAGATTTTGTTTGTTTATTTAGAGAGGGAGAAAGAGGGAGAGACACATCAATGTGTGGTTGCCTCTGGAGCGCCTCCTACTGGGGACCTGGCCTGCAACCCAGTCATGTGCCCTGACTGGGAATCAAACGTCCCACCCTTTGGTTCCCAGGCCCAGGCTCGATCCACTGAGCCACACCAGCCAGGACAATGTCTATTTCCATTGGGTTGCTACTCTTTCTCTCAACAGGTATCTAGAAACTTGGTATATATGAGGAAGACCAGTGAGGTGAGTTGAAATATTTTTTCCCATTTATCATTGCTTTTCTAACTCTTTCTTTAACATGCTGAATTTGATGTGTTCACATTTATCTGTTTTTAATGGCTTTTTGAGTCGAATGTACAAAAGGCTTTTCCTGCTCTCCTGCCCAGTATTTCTTCTAGTAGGTGTATGGGTTCATTGTACATTTCTTTACTCTTTCAAGCTTTTATTTAAGGGCAATGATCTATGATGGATTTCAGATCTTGTTGAAAGCAGCCATGTCCGTGGACTGTACAGAGTCCTCAAGAGCAGTGTTCTGCTCCTCCAGCATACCTGTCCCAAATGTATTGTCTCCTAGCACACACTGTATTTGAAACTTTTTAAATTCCATACCAGCCTGCATCCAGTTCAGAAGAGCCCCAGACCAAGCCGTCTGATTGAGTGCTCCTCATACACTCCTCTAATTTTGCCATATCCATCTCATCAACCCAAGGTTTCACATCTAGTAAGATGGAAGACTTGGCAACAAGTGCAGGCTTTTGGATTTCTTTGAGTCATACTCAGCAGGGGGTTTTTCTCTCAGCCTCTTTGCTTCTCTCCTTTCCTCCTCTTCATGGGATCCAAAGAGATCAGTGTCGTCATCATAGCTTCACTTCCTGTGGTGTCTTCCACAGGAGCCGGGCCATACTTGCTCAAAGCTTTCCTGGCAGGTTGGCCTTTTACTTTCCGTAAGACTTGATGTGATTATACCCACGTAGGGCACGTAGGGCATGATGCAAGTTGTCAGGTGGGGGGCTGGAAACTGCTTCAAATACTGCCACATCTGCTTGTCATGGCACACATAGACCCTGATGTAGCACCTGGTAGTTCAGAGCACCTGGAGGCCTGCGGGGACTTTGAGGTCTCTGAAACCCATGGCCTCTGCCGATCCAGGGACTGGGTGGCAGCAGAGGAAAAAGGAGGACAAGCAGTTCATGCCCGGCGCTAAGGTGGGGGGGGGAGCGTTTGTTGTACATTTAATTCTTCGATCTACGTAGAGTTTCTCCTAGCTTATTGTGACAGGCGCAGAACTAAGAACTTATTGTAGATGGCTACCCCTCGTCCCAAGGCCATCTTTATTCTCACTGATTTGGGAGGGTGCCAAATTGTATACTGAATTCTTGTGTGTCTTCAGGTCTGTTCTTGGATTTTGTGGCCTACTGTATACAGGGGTGGACAAAATTAGGTTTACAGTTGTGAGTTGATTCTTGTACTATTTATTAGTAATAATCATAACCTGCATGTCTTTTTCCTGCATATGAACAACTCTGAACCTACCCCTCCCGCGTGCCCCACCATACTTTCACATATGGTGAGACTAGTTCTCTCACAACATGGCTGCTCATTGCCATAACTCTCCTGGATATTCCTGCCTGTTTGTCTCTCCTTATGAACCATGGAAAATAACAAAACCTTCAAAAGCCTTTTGGATTTTCCTTGGGATTAGTTGATTAGTTAACTGATGAAGAATTGATATGTTCATGAGGTTAAGTCTCTTTATTTGAGAGTATAGCGCATCTTGACTCTTGTTTGAATCTGTTGTTCTGTCCTTCAGAAATGTAAGTTTTCGTCATGGAGATTTTCACGTGTTTTTTAGATTATTCCTAAGCGTGTGATCTGTCATCAGTGATATTCCTAGGTGGATATTTATTCATGGAATTGGCTTGTAAAAATATTGTTAAAGCCCTTGATTGTCAAACTTCTTTAACTTTCTCAGTATTAGTCGGTGGTATAGTTTCCGTGTTATAATCAGTCCTGGGAAAGGGGAAAGCATTTTGAAGCATGCCACTCTGAATGTAGGATTTTTGAGCACTGGGTGGATAAAAAGAAGTTATAAATAAATGTCTCAGAAACGTTTTCCCTCTTATGTGCACTGTTGCAAACATTGTTCAAGTGTCACTACTTTTTTCTGAATGCCTCATTGGAAGGAGAGTGAAACCCTTGAATTGCCTGCTTGCTTGCTTGCTTGCTTTGCTTGCTTTGCTTGCTTGTTTGCTTGTTTGCTTTCACTTCTAAGATAGTAAGCTGTTAAAAGTTAATACTAAAGAGGAAAGATGTTGTCTGAGACCTTATTTATTAAGCCAACAAGTAAGCCCTGATCCACATGAGGACATGGTCCCTACGGCATTGCCCTGAGCCAGGTGGTCTCAATGCGCCCCTTTGCCAGAAGGTAACACTGGCCCATGATGAAGACAGAGAATATAAACCACCTGCTAGAGGTCCCAGGTGCTTTTCCAAACAGGGGTTACTTGATATGAACTGGAAGCCAGGGAAGTAGGGATCAATTGACTGTTATGGACAAGAAGTTTGGACAGCGGTTTTCAACACAGTGACTCCAGAAGATGATGAATATCTCACTTAATTCATAATGAAAGGGTATAGACACATGTATTAATACATAAGATTGGCTTAAGAAACTGTGGACAAGATGGCAGCATAGGTAAACACGGCTGGCCTCCTTGCACAACCACATCAAAATTACAACTAAACTACAGAACAACCATCATTCAGAACTGTCAGAAATCAAGCCAAATGGAAATCCTGCAACTACAGAATTAAAGAAGAAACCACATCAAGACTGGTAGGAGGGGTGGAAACACAGAACGAGCTGGTCCGACATCCACGTGTGGTGGATAAAAATCGGGAGGGGTATTGCAGGAGTGAGGGGTCCCAGCCCCACCCCAGGCCCCCCAGCCCAGGGTTCCAGTGCCAGGAAGATAAGTGATAACTTCCGGCTGTAAAAACCAGAGGGGATTGAGACTGTGGAAGACAAACTACTAGAGTCTCAGGCAGTTCCTCTGAAAGGGCCCATGCGCAGAGTTACCGGGACTCACCGGAGACATACGGGGAAGAAATGAATAGTCTGGCGTCAGGGCGAGAAGCGGGGAGCAGATTTCTCCTAGACAAAAGTGCTGGCAGAGGCCGTTGTTCCTTTTCTGAGCGCTCCTCCCACAGAGAGACAGAGCCGGCAGGTGCAGAGGCCCTCTCTGAGACTCCCTCAACCTGGCTCACACTGTTTGTCCCACCCTGGGGATTCCCTGAGGCTCTACCCCACCCAACTTTTGGGCCCACCCAGGCTATTTCCATTGGCTTTTCCATACAAATGGCCTGTCTTGGCTCGTGCTTCACATCTTCCTAAGTTTTCTCAAACAAGCAGCATGTGGCCTCAGTGTGCCCTGTGCCTACTGCTAAGTGACCCCAGGCCCGGCACTAGAAGCAGCTGGCCTTGGTTCACAGCTTGGACTCACTTGGGCACCTCCAAGCCCAGCACCAGTAGCAGCCATCTGCAGATCATTTTGTAGCTCATTTGGGTGGCCCCGGAGAGAACACG
The DNA here is from genome assembly GCF_021234165.1 of Pteronotus mesoamericanus. Lineage (NCBI taxonomy): Eukaryota > Metazoa > Chordata > Mammalia > Chiroptera > Mormoopidae > Pteronotus > Pteronotus mesoamericanus. The sequence goes on along the minus strand of NW_026555283.1, from coordinate 13,486 downwards.
GAGGAGGCTGACCTTGGCCTGCACCTCTCGGGAGGCCCCCAGAGCCTGCGTACCCAGTGGACAGCTACAGACCACGTCGGACCTCCACCACCCAGCCACCTCTACAAGGCAACACAGTCAAGGGGCGGACTCAGCGGGCACCAGAGCCCTGCTGAACATAAGTCCTGCTCTGTGGAGTGGGCCCCTGCACAGCTGACCCTCCGCAGTGGTCGGAGATAGATTGTCAGTGGTCACTGCCAGTCCTTGAAGCTGATAGGCCTGGTAAACCCCTCCCATTGACTGGCCAACAGCAATCAAGGCTCAGATGCAGGAGGGGGGTGTACACTGGTTATAAGGATGTGAGTGAACTTAGTGGGAACCTCAACAGCATAAAAAGAGCATGGAAACCATAAAAAATATCCAGTCAAAATTGAAGGGTACACTGACTGAAATGAAGAACAATTTACAGGGATTAACAGTAGAAGGGATGGAGCTGAGAGTCAAATCAGAGATTTAGACTATAAGGAGGCAAAAAACACCCAATCAGAACAACAATAAGAAAAAAAGAATCCAAAAAAATGACGATCGTTTAAGGAGCCTCTGGGACAGCTTCAAGTGTACCAACATCCGCATCCCCAGGGTGCTGGAAGAAGAGAGAGAGAGAGAGAGAGAGAGGGAGGGAGCCTATTTGAAATAATAATGACAGAAAGCTTCATGGTGAAGGAAATAGACATGCAAGTCCAGGAAGCACAGAGAGTCCCAAATAAGATGGACCCAAAGAGGCCTACACCAAGACACATCATAATTAAAATGCCAAACATTAAAGACAGAGAGAGAATCTTAAAAAGCAGCAAGAGAAGAGCAGTTAGTTACCTGCAGGGGAGTTCCCACAAGACTGTCAGCTGGTTTCTCAAAAGAAACTTTGCAGGCTAGAAGGGATTGGCAAGAAATACTCAAAGTGATGAAAAGCAGGGACCTACAACCAATATTACTCTGCCCAGCAAAGCTATCATTTAGAATCAAGGGGCAGATAAAGAGCTTTCCAGACAAGAAAAAGCTAAAGGAGTACATCATCACCAACCCCTTATTATATGAAATGTTAAAGGGTCTTCCTTATGAAGAAGAAGATCAAAAATATAAACAATAAAATGGTAATAAAAATCATACCTATCAATAACTGAATATATAGAAACAAAACAAATGAACAAGCAGGACAGAAACAGAATCATAGATACAGAGAACATTTTGATGTTTCCAGAAGGGAGGGGGGTCGGGGGGACGGGCAAAGAAGGTGAAGGGATTAAGAAATACAAATTGACAGTTACAGAGTGGTCCTGGGGATGTAGAGTACAGCATAGGGAGTAGAGTAGCCAAAGAACTTATATGCATGACTCATGGATATGGACAATGGTGTGGGGATTGCCTGAGAGAGTGGGCGTGGGGGCGTGGGGGCCTGGGAGCCTGGGAGCAAATGGGGAAAATTTGGAACAGCTGTAATAGCATAAGCCATAAAATACAATTTAAATTAAAAAGCAAAAAGAAAAAAGAAACCCAAATAAATAAATAAATAACATTGTGGTGCGTATAGCCCAGATATTAAAGAGGATTAAAAGAAAAGGAACCGCAATATGCCTCCATTATCCTGCTTTTTCATGGGCTGCTAGAATAGATAAACATCTCTGTTGAAACAGAAGCTGACCAAATGCTGATCATTTTCTTCTTGAAAGTCTTCCATTGATACTGTTGGTTCTTTTATGATACGCTAACTTTTCTCTGGTAATCAAAAGTAAATTTTTTTTTTAAAGAGGCTAGTTCTAACACAGCATAAAGGGTAGGGCTATTTATACTTATTGGGAGCTGTTTATATTTAATTAATGGTCTTGTGTTAAAAGTGAATAAGATAGTGAACCTCCCCCAGTGCTAGTTCCCTTTTGTGTCTCTAATAGGGAACCCAAGCCCCTACAAGTAAGCCATCTGTATTCAGTCTGGCCTCTCAGTGACTCTTGAGCATGCCCCCCCCCGCCCCCCCGCCGAGAATGTGCCCAGCACAGCACTGCCTGGGAGTGGCTTGGACTGTGTGCCCATGTTCAGTGTGTTTCCTGAAGTGTGGTACAAACTTTCTCTTCTAAAGATATAGCCACCCATAGATTCAGGTCCACTGCTGGGTGCCCCGATGAGGGGCTGTTGCTTTTCGGTCACAAAGGCAGGCTAAGAGGACCCACCAGGTATGAGGCACAGCTCCATGGAGCCCTAAAAGCAGGTGTTCTCCCTCAAAACTGGCCAAGATGGCCAGCCGCCACATTGCAGCGAGGTTGGTCAGAGGCTGGCGTTTTTTTCTTCAGCAAAGGGCGGAGGGAGAGGACTTGGAGAGGGCAGGTTGGCATTTCTGGTGCAATACTGCCACCAAGCGGAAGTTGTTTGCTGATCCTATGAGCCTTGCTTCGTGGCTTCCGGTTTAGGAGCTACAGGGCTATGAAGTCAGAGGTCCGGGCAGGACTAGGGACTGGCCTTCCGTACGCACTGCTTCCCCCAGGGCCCACAGCTTGCCCAGCCACGAGGGATGCGTGGGCTAAGTCTCAAGGGCCTGATAACTGGCAGGTCCAGCATAGGAAGCCAAGTCTTGGGAATCTGGTGGACACCATGTCTGGGTTGTACTGGCAGAGGCAGCCCTCCCAGAAGGAACCCAAAGGCTAAATAAACCCAGGTGCTGTGGGCATTTGGCTGAGTACCCCTCCCACTCAGAGGAAGAGCACAGTTGGCCTCGGGCAGGCTTAGGGCCCTAGAAGCCTCTCTTGGCTGTCGTTCAGCTGGCCACAGGCCACTGCAAAGCTGCTGTCATTGACTGCTTGGGTGGAGGTAGACCGTGAAGTCCTTCTGTCTGACTCTGCGCATCAGGTGTAGAGCCTGGCTGCCCAGTGTCAAGGGGGGCTTGAGGTGCTTACTGGAAGTGTGTTGTTTTTTTTTTTTCCGGCAGGGGAGTGTGGGTGGGCGGGCAGCACTTCAGGGCAGGGTATCTTGGAGTTGGGGGTGGGGGGCGTTCTCCATAGCAGAGTCCGGAAGGCACAGGCCCTAAATGGATTGAGTCAATGAGGAAGCAGCAGCAGCCCCTTCCTTCGAGGCCTGGGTTGGAGAAGCAGTGCCTAACACAGATGTGGCAGCTTCAGTGCTACCACAAGGAATTTCGCCCATCTGGTGGATGCCTGTCCTGAGTGCTCGAGACCCAACTCCAGGTGAACCAGTCCCACAGGCCGTTGTCTTTGCAGACTTCAACTTCCTGGGCCATCCCTTCCAAGATCCCGTGAGAGTCCTCAGGACATGGAGAAAGAATGGTTCATGCTTCTGCGTCTTGACCCAGTGCTTGCTTGAGGATGGGTGGTCAGTGGACTGAGGTGGAGGCTCAGCACTGTTGGTTGTGGCCCTGGGCGGTGGGCCCAGCCTCTTTTCCCCATATCCACCAAGGATCAGGCATGCCTGGCGGATCCATGAAGGGGGCTCACGCTCTTGGACACGCAGACCTTACTTGGATTACCAGCTGTCCCATATGACCATTTTTGAAGCCCTGTGGCCAGTACTCCCTTGTGTGGGAGAGTGGAAGGTCGGCACTTCTGGTGCAATACCGCCATTAAGCGGAACCCCTTTGACAATTCCCTGAGCCTTGCACTTTTCTTCTGAGGAAGGAGCTAGGACGCAGTGAAGTCAGAGTAGCTGGGAAGATAACGAAGGAATCCAGACTCCACCACCCCTTCTCTGGAATCCAGATCTCTGCCAGCCACCAGGGATGTGCACTAGACAAGGCCCAAGACCAGGGTGCCTGGTTGGTGGATCACAGAAAGTGAGGATGGCGAGCCTTGTGGCCACACGGTCTGTGCTGCACTGACTGAAGCTGCACTTTACCAGGGAACTTGGCCGGTGGCTGTGGGCATTTCGCCAACACCCAACCCTCTGGAGTAACAGCAAGTCGGTCAGTGATGGCCGAAGGCCCCAGAAGCCTCTCTCCGACACTATAGAGCCCAGACAAAGAAAGTGAGAGACTTTGACTTCAGAGACTCTGTTTAACGGTAGATTATACCCATTTTAAGTATAGAGGGCACAAAGCGATTGGCCCCCGAACTCCTATAAAACCATGTGCCTGCGAGATGGCATTTGGCTCTCTGCATGTGTAGGACAACTCCTTCCAATAAAGAAGCAACTAATGACTTGGGGCCACTTCAGGCAGACCCAAGACAGCGAAAGAAACAAGCATTACACGCCCCTCAAAACACCACATAATTATACATGAAAACTTGTACAACAGTGCAAGTATTGTTCAAATTTCCCTTCCAAGACTTCAGTGGGGACTCTTACAATTTAAGCAACTATTTCACATTCTTTCCCACGACGGTGTTTATGTTTATTCATCTTTTATAAGATAAGTTCTAGGTCTAACATAGAAAGGCATTCCCTACTAAAGGATTATATAAAATCAGCCTATTCTGTGTGTGTGCCTGCCTGCTAAGTGACCGGAACCAGGCAAGCCCAGAGAGAAGAGAAGACCCCAAGGGGACATCCCACGCCTCGCTAAGCCGGGGATGGGGGGGGAGGGCGCAGCCCCTCTCAACGTACGGGTCGCAGCCCTGTGGGATGCGATCCGCGACCCCGTGCGACCCACTGCCCAGTGGCAACGGGGACCCCGCGGCACACGGGACCGGAAGCGCCAGTGTGGGGCCTGGGGCCCAGCGTGTCTCTGGCGCCAGCCAAAGCGGGCCTGGCACCACCCGTCCCCGTAACCTGCCGTGCACCTGCACGACCTCCGTGTGTGGGCTGGGTCTGCGGGCGCCGGGGGCGCGGGGGCGGGGGGGTGTCGGGGGCGGGGGCGGGGGGAGAGCGGTCGGCGATGGCGGGGCCCCGGGCAGGCCGAAGCGCTGCCCCTGCGCTTTCTCTCCCGTTTCCCTGGCGCCCGGGTCCGGGGCCTCGGGCGAGGCGGGGACCCCGCTCCTGCGCCCAGGGCTAGGATCCGGGGCCAGAAGGCCGCTCCTCCGCCCCCCGCCCCCCGCCCCGCGCTGTCCCTGAGGAAGGAGCTTCTGCGCTTGGCGCGGGAACATGGCGGCCGCCGAGGCCACGCCCCCTCGGCCCCAGGGAGCCCCGGGCTCCTCGGAGGGGCCCGCGGCGGCCGCTTCCACCGCCTGGTTCGCCCGCTTCTCTGGGGCGGACGCCCCCACCCCGCCCCGCGCCTCCCCGAATCCTCTGCGGGGCCCCGCCCCGCCCAGCCTGCCAGCGCAGGCCTTCCCCGCGGGACCGCGAGGAACGGAGCCGAAGGCCGAGCTCAAACGCATTCCGCTTGATGGCACTGCTGCTCCAGGAATGGCAGGCTGGCCGCTCCCTCCGCCCTTTGCGGGCGAAAAAAGGGCCAGCGCGGCGCCACAGCCCAGCCCGGCCTGCCGAGCCGAGCCGAGCCGAGCCGAGCCGAGCCGAGCCGAGCCGAGCCGAGCCGCGCCGAGCCGCGCCGAGCCGCGCCGAGCCGAGCCGAGCCGAGCCGAGCCGAGCCGAGCCGAGCCGAGCCGAGCCGAGCCGCGCCGAGCCGGCGTTGCCTCTGCCCGCCTGTTGGGCCCCGGGCCTTCTCGAGCGGAGCAGCAACGGACCCGGGAAGGCCTCCAAAGCAGCACAGGCTTCTGGGGATCCCTGTCCCCGTCTCTCTGGGCGGCCAAGTGCACCTACGCAGGGAACGCGGCCCTTGGTACCTTGGTGTCATCGGCTCACTGCCCACGTGGGTGGACGGGCATCTCTCCCAGGGGGTGTCCCACCCGCGGGCCGCCTGCGGCCAGCGAGGGCCCTCAGCGCGTCCCAACCCCAAACCGTAAACTTCCTCAAAACCTCACGAGGCGCGTTTGATTTCCTCGGTGTTTGTGTATTTCACGTGTGGCCCAGTTGTGCCGGCTCTCCCGGGACACTGATTCGCGGCGGGCCCCGTGGCGCCGTCCTCTGGACCTGCCCTCTCTCCCTGGCATCGGCGGCCGCTTTCCCTCTGTCAGCAGGCCTCCTCGGCGGCCCTGAGGAGGGCTCAGGAGCAGGCCCACGGCGGAGCGGGCCACTGTAGCGGCAGGGGGCGCTCGGAGGGCCCCGGGAGGCCACAGGACGGGGAGGTGGATGCTCACCTCCAGGGATGTCAGCTAGTCCCTCCGCCCTGGCCTGCCCCGGTTTCCTTGTGGGCCGGCGCGGCCCGGGACCCAAGGTCCAGGGGTCCGGCGGACGCGCCGACAGGCCGAGCGGCTCCATGCACACAAGGCAGGTGGCCTCAGCGAGGGCCATTGGTCCAGCGGCCCCTTCTGAGAAGCTCAGCTTGGCAGTGTGTCCCTCCGCGGTCATCCCCGTCCCTCCATCCTCGCATCCACGCATCCACGCATCCGCGCATCCTCGCATCCACCCGCCGTCCATCCACTCATCATTCGCGAATCCTCCGTTCGTGCATTCGTTGGCTCCCTCGGCGGTGCATTCTTTCATTCATAAACACAAACCCACGACTGACGGACATAGTCGCGACCGTCCCACTTCGGCGTGCCTGCGCACGGGCGCACGACGTCGGTCCGCTCCTGTCGCGTTGCACGTAGCCCGGGACGTGGCGCTGGAGGGAACGATTCCTCCCAACGAGGGCAGAAGCCCTATTATGCCTTGACTGCTCCCCGCTTGCCCCTGCGCTTCCCAGCCCGCCCCTTGAACCGCAGGTAGTTCTTGTTTCCTCGTGTGTGCCTCGGGTGTTGATCCCAAGTGAGAGCCAAGAGGCCGAGAGGGCCCTGCGCCTCCATTTGGCCAGTGTGGCAGCGCACAGGTGCCCTGGCCTTGTGTCCCATCCGTGCAGAGCGGACCTCCGGTCTTGCCCCATCCTCTCCACTTGCACTCTTGACAGCGCCCGAAGGCGGGGTGGCCTTGCCGCAGCCTGGGTCCCGCTCCCGGGGCCGCTTCTCCTCCGGGCAGCGGGTTCCTCTTGCGCTGCTGGTGCTCTCCTCTCGAAAACCTTCACCCAGCCGGCGGTGAGCCGGCGTCCTGAGTGGTAGCGAAAGGGGCGCCGGGGCGCGCTCGCGCCACCGGCTTTCGCTTCCCGGCCTCGGCGTCCGCCCAGAGGCCCGAGGCTGGCTAAGGAGCTAGTTGGCCACGGCCTGCGACAGACGGCCGCCTCGCGGAACCGCGCGTCCGCGGTAAACGTGCGGGGCCAAAGAGAGGAGATGGCTGTCGCGTGCCGATTTACCCGCGCCTCAGGCCAGCTGCTGGTAGGGCGAGGGCCCGGGGCCGGTTTTAGGCCTCGGCTCCGTCTGGCCAGCCGCCGCTGTCGTGACCTTCCGTCTCAACATCGCCCGGGACAAAGGGCAGCCGCAGCCGCAGCCGCAGCCCCAGCCCCACGCGAAGCGGGTAGTCGCGGCGCCCTCTGAGGAGAGCCAGGCCTCGCAAGGCCGTTCTCCTCCTGTTCCCTGCAGTGGTACCCAGCACGCCCACCCGTCCGGCCCGCGTGGCCCTCCTGTTGGCTCTTGGGCCCGGCTCACAGCCCACCGTGGGCCGCGACCAGGTCAGGGAGGACCGGGCCGCCCGCTCCTGCAGGGATGTTGGGGCGGACGCAGTGGCTCGTGGCGACGTGTGGGGGCCGGGGCGCGGGGCGCTGCCCTTTGCACCCCACCGCTTGACACCTGGTGGTCTCGCGAGCAGAGCTGGCCCCGTGGAGAGCGAGCGCCGCGAGGGGGCGGGTGGGGGGACGCGGGACGCGGGGAGGGGGTCGCGGGAGTGGGCGGGTGGGGGGGGCGGTGGTGCGCCGGTCAGGGCGGGGGGTCCGTGGCTCCACCTTTGTCCGCGTGTTTCCAGGAGGTGCCTGGCAAACCTGGAGCGCCTGAGGCGGGGCTGCCGGACACTTTGAGGTCCTCTGCCAGGGTGCCCGGACGGCCAGCCGTTGCTTTGCGCTCAGGAAGGCCGCCTGAGACGAGAGGACCCTGCTCAGAGGAGGGGGGGCTCTGCGCCACGGAGCCCAGGACTGGGAAGCTCGCCCGCGCTCTGGACTGGAGCGAGTGGAGCCAAGCGAAGCGGGGGGGGGGGGGGCGGAGGGGGGGCGCGGGATGGTTGGCGCGTGGCAAGGTGTGGGGGACCGGGGACACGCAGCCCGTGCTCCGGATTGGGCACCGGGGTCCAGCTGTTTTTCTGGTTTCGTTTTGCTGTGTTTTTTTCCTTCGCGACGGGCGGAGGCAGAGGCCCGGGGTGGTGGCGGGGAAAGGCCAGGTTGGCATTCGTGGTGCAATACCGCCATCAAGAGGAACCGCTTTGCCGCGCCGGCGAACCCTGCAGTGTCCCCGGCTGGGGAGGAGAGCCACAGGAGAGCGAGGGCCGGGCCGGGACGGGGCCCGGGGTCTCAGGAGGTGAAGAGCTCGGCCAGGCGCTCGCTGGCTGGCCGGGCCGAGGAAACCGTAGAGGGGAGCGCAGCCGGGACAGGGGCGCAGGGGTCCGGGGCCTGGCCCCGCGGGGGGTCGCAGGAAGCCCCGGCTCGGGACTCTGGCGGCCGCCATGTCTGGGAGGGACTAGCGGGCGCCGCTGGCCAAGGGCCCGGGTCAAGGCTTGGGGCTCTTTGGCGTCGTGCGCCTCCACCTTGTTCACCTTCGTGGGGAGCACGGGCGTGGCCGGGGCGGGCCCAGGGCCCTGGAAGCCTCTCTTGGCCGAGGAGGCGCAGAGGGCGTAAGGAGGGCCGAAGACACAAACGCACCCGCTCGCTCAGTCTCTCAGTCTCTCAGTCAGTCACTCCCGGGGGCGCGCGCCCCCGCCCCGCCCGCCCGCCCCCGTGAAGTTCTCTTGTCCAGCTCTGCGGAAACAGGTGGGACCCGGACACCCCGGGCCCAGGGTGCCTGGGGTCCGGCGAGAGCGTGCCAGCGGAGCCCAGGAGGTGCCGGTCCTCAGCAAGAGGAAGGGGCCAGGGGCGGGAGCCGCCCTTCGGCCGCGGTGCCGTGCCTCGGGGTCCTCAGGACTGCGGCCCAGGCTTGTGACCGAGGCTCCGCGACGCACCTCCCCGGCGGCAGAGGAGAGGACGGGACAGGGCACGGCGGGGCAGCGCAGGACAGGACAGGGCCTTCCGGAGAACCTGGGAGCCCAGTGGAGCGGAGCAGGGCGGGGCAGAGCGGCCGCCCGGGCCGGCCGTGCACGTGCAGGCTTGGACGCTGTGGGCCACCTTCCACCAAGAGGCCCCGAGCCTCACTTGGGCTCCGGAAAGGAATGGCCCCGGCGAGCACCCGGCCCCGGCCCCGCGGGTCTCAACCCACTGGCCGGCAGCTGCAGCTGGCAGCTGGCAGCTGGCAGCGGGCAGGCCTGAGAGGCCCCGTCGAGGCCTGAAGAGGCTCCCTCAAGCTCAGCGCGGCTGGGGTGACCCAGAGACGCCCTGCGTCTTGTGCCCCCTGTGCCCCATTGGGTGGAGCCCGTCTGCCAAGGCCTGGAACCAGGAGCGTGCGCCTGGGCACCCCGGGCCTTTCCCGTCTGGGCCCCGGGGCCAGGAGAGCCCGCCTGCACAAGAACTTGTGGGGTGGCCCCTCCGTGCCCTGTGGCCAGCTCTACCGTGCGGGGGCGGAGGTGTCCGCGGGCCTCCAGGCACGCGCCCTCTCTTGCTGTCTCGTCTCCTGCGAGGGTGCGGAAACGTGATCCCTGGCTCCCCGCCCCTTCTTCTCACCCGTGGACGAGTCACCCGCCGCCCCGCCCCTTCTCCGGTTCTGCGAGGCTTGGCTCAGGGCCCCGCCACCCCCCCCCGCCCCCGCCGTGCGGGCACAAGCCCCGTGGGGTCGCGTCCTGCGCCAAGCCCCGCGGCCACGTCCTGCCCTACACGGCCGCGTGCGCCCTCCACCCTGGTTGGGGTCGGCGTGCCCTGACGTCGAGGACCCACGCCCCCTCGGGCCGAGCGGCGGCGGCGGGGATGTGCGCAGAGGGACCCGGTGTTCCCGTGCGCAGGCGTGCCCGGAGAGAAGGGAGGACCCCGTGGGGACGTCCCACGCCTCGCTCGGGAGGGCGCAGCCCCTCTCAACGTACGGGTCGCAGCCCTGTGGGATGCGATCCGCGACCCCGTGCGACCCACTGCCCAGTGGCAACGGGGACCCCGCGGCACACGGGACCGGAAGCGCCAGTGTGGGGCCTGGGGCCCAGCGTGTCCCAAAGCGGGCCTGGCACCACCCGTCCCCGTAACCTGCCGTGCACCTGCACGACCTCCGTGTGTGGGCTGGGTCTGCGGGCGCCGGGGGCGCGGGGGCGGGGGGGTGTCGGGGGCGGGGGCGGGGGGAGAGCGGTCGGCGAGGGCGGGGCCCCGGGCAGGCCGAAGCGCTGCCCCTGCGCTTTCTCTCCCGTTTCCCTGGCGCCCGGGTCCGGGGCCTCGGGCGAGGCGGGGACCCCGCTCCTGCGCCCAGGGCTAGGATCCGGGGGCCAGAAGGCCGCGCCTCCGCCCCCCGCCCCGCGCTGTCCCTGAGGAAGGAGCTTCTGCGCTTGGCGCGGGAACATGGCGGCCGCCGAGGCCACGCCCCCTCGGCCCCAGGGGAGCCCCGGGCTCCTCGGAGGGGCCCGCGGCGGCCGCTTCCACCGCCTGGTTCGCCCGCTTCTCTGGGGCGGACGCCCCCCACCCCGCCCCGCGCCTCCCCGAATCCTCTGCGGGGCCCCGCCCCGCCCAGCCTGCAGGCGCAGGCCTTCCCGCGGGACCGCGAGGAACGGAGCCGAAGGCCGAGCTCAAACGCATTCCGCTTGATGGCACTGCTGCTCCAGGAATGGCAGCCTGGCCGCTCCCTCCGCCCTTTGCGGGCGAAAAAGGGCCAGCGCGGCGCCACAGCCCAGCCCGGCCTGCCGAGCCGAGCCGAGCCGAGCCGAGCCGAGCCGAGCCGCGCCGAGCCGAGCCGGCGTTGCCTCTGCCCGCCTGTTGGGCCCCGGGCCTTCTCGAGCGGAGCAGCAACGGACCCGGGAAGGCCTCCAAAGCAGCACAGGCTTCTGGGGATCCCTGTCCCCGTCTCTCTGGGCGGCCAAGTGCACCTACGCAGGGAACGCGGCCCTTGGTACCTTGGTGTCATCGGCTCACTGCCCACGTGGGTGGACGGGCATCTCTCCCAGGGGTGTCCCACCCGCGGCCGCCTGCGGCCAGCGAGGGCCCTCAGCGCGTCCCAACCCCAAACCGTAAACTTCCTCAAAACCTCACGAGGCGCGTTTGATTTCCTCGGTGTTTGTGTATTTCACGTGTGGCCCAGTTGTGCCGGCTCTCCCGGACACTGATTCGCGCGGGCCCCGTGGCGCCGTCCTCTGGACCTGCCCTCTCTCCCTGGCATCGGCGGCCGCTTTCCCTCTGTCAGCAGGCCTCCTCGGCGGCCCTGAGGAGGGCTCAGGAGCAGGGCCCACGGCGGAACGGGCCACTGTAGCGGCAGGGGGCGCCGAGGGGCCCCGGGAGGCCACAGGACGGGGGAGGTGGATGCTCACCTCCAGGGATGTCAGCTGTCCCTCCGCCCTGGCCTGCCCCGTTTCCTGGGGGGCCGGCGCGGCCCGGGACCCAAGGTCCAGGGGTCCGGCGGACGCGCCGACAGGCCGAGCGGCTCCATGCACACAAGGGGCAGGTGGCCTCAGCGAGGGCCATTGGTCCAGCGGCCCCTTCTGAGAAGCTCAGCTTGGCAGTGTGTCCCTCCGCGGTCATCCCCGTCCCTCCATCCTCGCATCCACGCATCCACGCATCCGCGCATCCTCGCATCCACCCGCCGTCCATCCACTCATCATTCGCGAATCCTCCGTTCGTGCATTCGTTGGCTCCTCGGCGGTGCATTCTTTCATTCATAAACACAAACCCACGACTGACGGACATAGTCGCGACCGTCCCACTTCGGCGTGCCTACGCACGGGCGCACGACGTCGGTCCGCTCCTGTCGCGTTGCACGTAGCCCGGGACGTGGCGCTGGAGGGAACGATTCCTCCCAACGAGGGCAGAGGCCCTATATGCCTTGACTGCTCCCCCGCTTGCCCTGCGCTTCCCAGCCCGCCCCCTTGAACCGCAGGTAGTTCTTGTTTCCTCGTGTGTGCCTCGGGTGTTGATCCCAAGTGAGAGCCAAAGAGGCCGAGAGGGCCCTGCGCCTCCATTTGCCCAGTGTGGCAGCGCACAGGTGCCCTGGCCTTGTGTCCCATCCGTGCAGAGCGGGCCTCCGGTCTTGCCCCATCCTCTCCACTTGCACTCTTGACAGCGCCCCGGGGTGGCTCTTGCCGCAGCACTGGGTCCCGCTCCCGGGGCCGCTTCTCCTCCGAGCAGCGGGTTCCTCTTGCGCTGCTGGTGCTCTCTCTCGAAAACCTTCACCCAGCCGGCGGTGAGCCGGCGTCCTGAGATGGTAGCGAAGGGGGGCGCCGGGGCGCGCTCGCGCCACCGGCTTTCGCTTCCCCCGGCCTCGGCGTCCGCCCAGAGGCCCGAGGCTGGCTAAGGAGCTAGTTGGCCACGGCCTGCGACAGACGGCCGCCTCGCGGAACCGCGCGTCCGCGGAAACGTGCGGGGCCAAAGAGAGGAGATGGCTGTCGCGTGCCGATTTACCCGCGCCTCAGGCCAGCTGCTGGTAGGGCGAGGGGCCCGGGGCCGGTTTTAGGGCCTCGGCTCCGTCTGGCCAGCCGCCGCTGTCGTGACCTTCCGTCTCAACATCGCCCGGGACAGCGGGGGCAGCCGCAGCCGCAGCCGCAGCCCCAGCCCCACGCGAGCGGAGTAGTCGCGGCGCCCTCTGAGGAGAGCCAGGCCTCGCAAGGCCGTTCTCCTCCTGTTCCTGCAGTGGTACCCAGCACGCCCACCCGTCCGGCCCGCGTGGCCCTCCTGTTGGCTCTTGGGCCCGGCTCACAGCCCACCGTGGGCCGCGACCAGGTCAGGGAGGACCGGCCGCCGCTCCTGCAGGGATGTTGGGGGCGGGCGCAGTGGCTCGTGGCGACGTGTGGGGGGCCGGGCGCCGGGGCGCTGCCCTTTGCACCCCACCGCTTGACACCTGGTGGTCTCCGACAGAGCTGGCCCCGTGGAGAGCGAGCGCCGCGAGGGGGCGGGTGGGGGGACGCGGGACGCGGGGAGGGGGTCGCGGGAGTGGGCGGGTGGGGGGGGCGGTGGTGCGCCGTCAGGGCGGGGGTCCGTGGCTCCACCTTTGTCCGCGTGTTTCCAGGAGGTGCCCTGGCAAACCTGGAGCGCCTGAGGCGGGGCTGCCGGACACTTTGAGGTCCTCTGCCAGGGTGCCCGGACGGCCAGCCGTTGCTTTGCGCTCAGGAAGGCCGCCTGAGACGAGAGGACCCTGCTCAGAGGAGGGGGCTCTGCGCCACGGAGCCCAGGACTGGGAAGCTCGCCCGCGCTCTGGACTGGACCGAGTGGAGCCAAGCAAGCGGGGGGGGGGCGGAGGGGGGCGCGGGATGGTTCCGGCGCGTGGCAAGGTGTGGGGGACCGGGGACAACGCACCCTCTCCCGGATTGGGCACCGGGTCACTGTTTCTGGTTTCGTTTTGCTGTGTTTTTTCCTTCGCGACGAGGCGGAGGCAGAGGCCCAGTGGTGGCG